>NW_015390574.1:42875-45182 GCF_001527695.2 Protobothrops mucrosquamatus | reverse complement strand
TATGGTCAAAGACTAGGTAAAGAACAAATACAGGAAGATCAAAGGAGAAGGAACTAACAAAGACAGGAAAAGATAGGAGAAGGAACTAAGCATATTATCTGTTTAGGTAGGTGAGGCATTAAGTCAAAAGGGGATGACCTTCTGGCTGCTTCACTGGGATAGAGGGTAGAGGAGCAAAAGGTTATAGAATTATGAGGTTGGGGGGGGGGAGAAACACGGCAGTTTGCTGCGCGTGCATTTTTCCCCACATGCTCATTCTGCCAAATCAGAGAGAGTTGGAAGATTAGGTTTGCCAATGAGATGTGGATTCAAATCCATGCTGCTTCTCAATGTAAAGCAGGGGTCTTCAAACTTGGCCCTTTTATGACTTGTGGACTTCAACTCCCAGAATTCCTCAGCCAGGCACGCTGGGTGAGGAATTCTGGGAGTTGAAGTCCACAAGTCATAAAAGGGCCAAGTTTGAAGACCCCTGATGTAAAGTATCTCATGAGGGTATTGTGGGGAGGAAGGCAGGACTTGGGAAGAAGGACAGGATGAAAATGCCATGGATACTTTTTGAGGCTGTGTAGATCTCTGAGAATTCCCAGGGAAGACTCCAGGCTGAGATAACTCAAGTTGCACTGGGAGTTTCGGAGAATCTTGACTTGGTTGCAAGCAAAGGGCTTACTGATCACTAGGTTGGAAACCTACATTCTAAGGAATGAATGGAGATACTTTGGCCAATTACCAGAAACCTCATCCAGATGGAGGTTTTACAGTGTATTTACAGTTAATGGAAGTGGGGAGTGGGGAATCTAGCTAGATGCTGACTGGTGCCATTCCTCATGGACTTCTCCAAGTCTCTTACAAAAGGATCTTTTGCTTAGGGACTCTGGGACTGTATGACCCTGTGAGGTGTTAATCTGCCCATCCAGGAAGTTACAAGGAAACTGTGCTACTAATGGCTGATCTTCAAATGTTCTTTTGCTATTTCCTCCTAACACTCCTGTGCTAATGGGCTTGCTGAAGCAAACTGAAAAAAAAACCCGATCTCATTGCAAATCAGGCACATGAGCTATCTAGCCCTTGTCTGCCACCTGTGATTAGCTGGGTTTCTGGAGTCTGCTGCTACTTTAATTTTTCTTTAATCAGACCCCTATCCAGGTGAAACCTCTGTAATGTCTTTGCAGAATTGCATTTACTATAATTCCTTACAATGCAGAATCTATAAGTAGCAGGAGAGGAGCGAGCAACTAGTGTTTCTGCATGCATGTGGATGGATATATGTATTCATTTGGCTAGCTCTAACCAAGGAGTGGGAAAATTGGCAGAAGATCAAATGCAATTTATAGACCACAGGTAAAGCAGATCCCTGGAAAATAATTTGTGACCCCTGTCATCTCTGAAATGAGCTTCACCAGCTTTCCAACAGTTTCAGATTCTGACATTGATTTATAAGGAGACAGGCCTGCTTGTATGGCAAGATGAGTTATTACTGGAAGGGTAGATGTGTCAATTGGTACAGTGGTAGGAAAAGCGAAGTCCCTTCCATCTTGCTGTGCAGAAAAGGCAGGCTTGCTGTTGCTGTGACATGCCTGATATTGCTAAGACAATATTAATTGCAGGAGATGGGAGGATAGCCAACACGAGGGGAAAACTCTGTTTTGAAGAGAGGAATGCCACTGAGATGAAGTGTGTTGTAGTGACGGGTGGGTAGAATCTGGTTTGATGCAGGATCAACTGAAACATCTAGTTGCTGCTATGAGTTGTTTAGTGGGGAGACGGTTAATTGGTAGAAAAATTGCTTAAGGTAGGAAGGAATGGATATACTGAGTTCACAAGTTGGAAGGAGAGAGAGAGAGAGAGAGAGAGAGAGAGAGAGAGAGAGAGAGAGAGAGAGAGAGAGAGAGAGAGAGAGAGCTAGCTCTTCCAATTACAGGTAGTCCTCGATTTACAATCATTCATTTAGTGAAAGTTACAACAGCATTGAAACAAGTGACTTACAACTGGTCCTCACATTTATGACCCTTACACATCCCGTGTCACATGATCAAAATTCAGGTGCTTGGCAATCAGCATATACTTATGATGGTTCCAGGGTCCTGGGGTCATTTGATCAACCATTTGTGACCGTCCCAGATGGCTTTCAACAAGCCAAGTCAGTGAGGAAACGGGATTTGCTTAATGACCATGTGCTTCACTTAACAACTGCAATGATTTATTTAACCATGGCAAAAACGTGGTAAACTTGGGTGTGACTCACTTCAAAACTGCCTCTCTCTCTCTCTCTCTCCCTCCCTCCCTCCCTCCCTCCCTCCCTCCCTCCCT
>NW_015390574.1:26371-42811 GCF_001527695.2 Protobothrops mucrosquamatus | reverse complement strand
CTCTCTCTCTCTCTCTCTCTCTCTCTCTCTCTCTCTCTCTTCCTAGAGAGAGCTACCTCTCAGGACAATCCTGCAAGACAGAGCAACTCTTTTAGAAGGGCACCTGCATCCTCTGTTTCCTGGATGTTTTACTCCCTTCGAACAATCCCCTAACTTAGGTGCTGTCTGCTCCTAAGTGCTCCCTCCTCTACTTTTCTAAAGAGAAAATTTGGATTCCTCTGCCCCCACTAAAGCCTTATTGCCTTCTTCCAAACCCAGGATTCTCATCACAAAGCACAGACACAGAAGTAATGAGTGACACATCTGGCTGTCTCCGTCCCAGTGGAGACCTAATTAAGTAGCGGGTTCCATGGTGAGGCAGCAAGTCACACTGTGCTAATGAGACCCTAAAACATCTCGTTGTTAACTCTCCCTCCTCCTTGGAGGCTGATGTATTTTCTTTGTCCCCACCTGTCACCCACCCAAGCCATGACCAATCTTTTTGGGGTGAGTGCCAGAGGCCTCCTGACAAAGTAGAAAAGCTCCTTTCAGCAGGTTTCTCCCCACAAAGACCCACTGCTTATGGCCTCGTTTGTTTGGCCAGCTTTCTTTTTTTTTGGGGGGGGGGAGCCTCTGGGACTTCAGAGTGACACTTGTCACTTCTGTCTCACCTCACCAGCTGTGCCCCATCTTCTCAATTATATGGGGTGATGGTGGGAGGGCACTTGACAGTGGGGGAATTTTATTAGGTGCTCAGGAGATTAGAGAATCTTTAAAGCCATAGCCTTGTATTCAGCTTTCATGCTGGCCCAATTAGTCTTGCCTTTTCTACCTCTCTGTCCTGTTGCTTTTCATTTCCTTCATCGTCTTGATCTGTTCTTCGATCAATGACAGCTTGGTCTAAGCCTCCAGATTCCTAAAACACTTTCTTGTAATGCTTGCCAGCCTGCTGATAAAAAAAAATTGCTTTGTTACAATAGGCCCAGGGATCCCATTGTATTAAAAAAAAACCATTCTTCATCTAAAGTACGGATAGGAAGGGAATTAGTTCCATTTTGATTAACAAGGATTGCTGTGAGTCCATGAGGTTCATGCCCTTTTTTTGCTTCAGTTAAAAATTATTTTTCCTCACCCATTGTATAGAATGGGACACTGGAATGTCATCTGAATAGCTAAATGTCCAGAAAGTGTGCAACATATTGTAATTTTTAAATAGAAAGATGATTCAATCCATGTCTACACAGTATACTTAATATTAACTAAATGTAAAGGAAATATTTCAGGTCAATCCTAGAGTTGGAAAAAGTTATTTAGGCCAGTGAATTCAACTCCCTGCTAAATCCAAATCCAGATTTAAGTATTCCAGATAGATAGCTGTCCCTCCTCCATCTGAATATCTCCAGGAAAAGGGAACCAAGGTCATTGGTTCATCCATCCTACTTTAAATTCCTTTAAAAAGTTTTTCTGTCTTATATTAAATCAGAATCTGTCTTCCTGTAAGGCACTGGTTCTCAGTCTTGACAACTTTAAAATGTCTGGACTTCAACTCCCAGAATTCCCTAGCCAGCAAGGTTAAGAAACACTGCTGTAAGGGAAACCCAATACAGATAATAATCAACTTATAAACATTTGTTTAGTGACTGTTCAAAGTTATGACACTGAAACAAAGGACTTATGACCAGTTTTCCCACTTACAACTGTTACAACATTCCCATGGTGACATGATCAAAATTTGGGCGCTTGGCAACTGGCATGTATTTATGTCCTTTCCAGCTGGCTTCCAACAAGCAGAGTCAATGGAAAAAGCCAGATTTGCTTAAGAACTGCATGATTCATTTAATAACTGAAGTGATTTGCTTAACAACGGTGGCAATAAAGGTTGTAAAATGGGGTACAACTCACTTAACAATTGTCTTGGCTAGTAATAGAAAATTTGGGCTCAGTTGTGGTTGTAAATCAAGTATTCCTTGGAAGAGATAGAAGTTTTTACTCAAATTTAGTTCTCCAACTGCCTCTGAGTTAGACTCTCTGAAACTCTGAAAGTTCATTTTCACCCTGGCCCCTACTTACATTTTCCTGAGAGTGTGTGTCAACACGTCCTGTCCTGGAGCTCCTTACAACAGCCAGCAAGCAGGTACGGTAGACGAACGGTTGTTTATTATATTCCGTTTGGAACAAAGTCAGCACTGGGGATCACCTTTCCCAGTGCCTTACATATGGGCCGTGCCCGCCCCACCCACTTTAATGCTGCCCCACCCCTCAAGCCAGGATCCGCTCTGCCTCACCTGGCCTTCATCCAATCCCTGCCGCCCTGCCGTTTAGCCGGGCCACTCAGTTACAAGTACATTAATTTGCGCTCATTATGTACATTATTTACAAGCCCTTGTTCCCCCCGCCGCGGCACCGTGCGTTCAGGTACCCAATAGTTGACAAGTATCACAAGTATTACAGTTTACAAGTATTTACAAGTATTAAAAGCAGGCATTACAATTCCACATAATCCTCTGCTTCTCCCTACCGCAGCTCCGTGCATTTCGTTTGTCGGCCCTGCGAGGTGCAGGGGGATGACGTCACGCAGCTGCATCCATCTCCCTCTTCCCCCTACGGTGGCCTGTTTGTGTAGGGCCCTAGCGGAGCGGTGCGGCTGGGAAGACAGTCCTGGCGGCTGGCGGCTGTCCAGTAAGGCCAGTAAGGCGACCAGGGCGGCTGGCGGCATTTTGGTGTCTGGCGGCTGTGTCGGCCTCGCAGGGCTCGACATGCCGCTCCCCCTACCAGAGGTCCCCCTGGAAGACAAGCATAACAGTGTTAATGGTCTCATCCCTGTGTCATTGCACCCCTGTCTGCCCCTTTGGTTTGTCTGGATATTTGCGGTGAAACTTCCGGAGTAGACAGGGAGCATGCACTTCGTTATCTCTCACCCAAGATGCTTCTGGCAGTGGATAGCCTTTCCATAAGACAAGGTAATACACCCCACCCTTTCTTTCCCGTGAGTCTAAGATCTCTTGCACCTCATAGTGGTCGGGTGATACGGGACCTGGGGTTTCCATAGGGCGATCATGGGTCACCGGTTTCAACAGGCTACTATGAAATACCGGATGTACTCTGCCCAAGAACCGTGGGAGCTTGAGACGTACAGTCACTGGGTTGATTACTTGGACTATCTGGAATGGGCCTATGTACTTTGGGGCCAGCTTTCGACAAGGGACCTGGAGCCGTATATACTTAGTGGACAGGTACACCAGGTCCCCCACACTGAATTGTTTCGGGAGTCTCCTCTTCTTATCAGCCTGTACTTTGGCTGTATGTCCTGCCTTTTCTAAGGCCTTCCTTACCTGAACCCATACCCCGCTAACGCGGGCTAACCATTCCCCAGGTTGACAGGGCGGAGATTCCTGATCACTGTATTCCGGCATAGGTACGAACTCCCTGCCGGAAACAACCCGGAAGGGTGTGAAGCCTGTACTACTGTGTACAGCATTTTTATATGCCACCTCCGCGAACACCACCCACTCCACCCAGTCCGTTTGTTGGTACGAGACATAGCTCCGAAGGTAGCGCTCCACTGCTGCGTTCGCCCGTTCCGCTGCTCCATTCGTACTCGGGTGGTACGCCGAACTGAGCCCTTGGGAGGACCCTAAGAAGCGTACGAAGGTGCGCCAGAAGTGGGCTGTGAACTGCACACCGTGGTCCGAGATGATCCTACGTGGTGCCCCATGGAGCCGATAAACGTGTGACAGGAACATACGGGCCAGCCTCCGAGCTGATGGTAGTCCCTTGCAGGGCATGAAGCGGGCCTGCTTGGAGAACAGGTCCACTACAGTCCAAATTACCGTATAACCCCAACTGTTGGGCAGTTCTACAATAAAATCCATGGCTATGTCTTGCCACGGATGGTGTGGATCAGCCACCGGTTGCAACAATCCCATGGGCTTCCCCGTATTGGGTTTGGACATTGCACAAACCGGACATCCTTTCACGTAGGTCTCTACCTCTGTCCGCATCTGAGGCCACCAAAACTGATGACGGGCCAGTTGTAATGTTTTCAAAAACCCGAAGTGGCCCGCTTGCTTCGAGTCATGGCAACAGTGGAACACTCGGCTACGCATTGGTGGTGGGATGTACAATTTGTTGCCGTACCAGGCCAGTCCATCCCTTTGTGTTAACAGCCTGTGTTTTTTTTTGTAACCACGGATCGTCTCTGAGAGCTGTCCGTAATTCCTCCTCAAAGGTTGCCACTGTCGGTTGGGAGGCCGCCTTTGCACCGTTCTGTCCGTAAGGGGGCATGATTGCCTGTACCACCTCCTCCCTTTTGCTGTTAAACTGTGGTAACCGAGACAATGCATCTGCTAGAAAGTTCCTGCCCCCTGGCACGTATTTGAGGTGAAACTGGAATCGGCGAAAGTATTGCGCCCACCGGACGTGTTTTGGTGACAATCCTCGGGGGGTCTGTAACACTTCCAAGTTTTTATGATCTGTCCAGACCTCGAACTGGTGTTTTGCCCCCTCAAGTAAATGCCGCCAGGTAGACAGTGCCCATTTCACCGCAAATGCCTCCCTTTCCCAGATGGCCCAGGCTCGCTCGGTTTCCGTCAGTTTTCTCGATGTATAGGCGCAAGGTTGCAGCCTCCCTTGCCGATTGTGTTGGAGTAACACCGCTCCCACCGCCACGTCACTAGCGTCAGCCTGGACCACGAACGGTCGTTCTGGATCCGGATGTAGTAGGATCGGCTCCCTCGCAAACAACGTCTTTAACGTTTCAAAAGCCCTCTGGCATTCCGTTGTCCAAGCCAGTGGCTGTCCCGGACGAGGTTTCATTGTAGCCTTCTTGGTCCGCAACAGGTCCGTAAGGGGTAACGCAACCATGGCAAAAGAGGGGATGAATTGTCTGTAGAAGTTGGCAAACCCCAGGAAGCTCTGCAGCTGACAGCGTGTTCTTGGGGCCTGCCACTCCAGCACACTCTTTACTTTGTTTGGGTCCATCTCCACACCTTCTGCAGATATCCGATACCCCAAGTAGTCTAGGCGGGACCGGTGAAATTCGCATTTCGATAACGTTACATACAGCCGGGCGTCTAACAGCTTTCTTAACACGTCCCACACCAGTTGAACGTGTTCCTCCATATTCTTGCTATAGATTAGTATATCATCAAGATATACGAGCACCCCGCGGTATAGATGCTCATGCAAGACTCTGTTAATGAGCTGCATGAATACCACGGGGGCCCCTTGTAGACCAAAGGGCATTACTCGGAATTGATAGCTGCCCAACGGGCAATTAAATGCTGTTTTCCATTCGTCACCGGGTTTGATTCTGACCCTGTAATAGGCCTCCCATAGATCTAACTTTGTAAAAACCTTCCCCTGGGCTAGGTGGGCCAATAGGTCTTTCATTAACGGAAGGGGATACAAATGTTCTACACAAACAGCGTTGATCCCCCTGAAATCCACGCACAATCGCAGCCCCCCATCCTTTTTCTCTTGAAAAAGCACTGGTGCTGCTATCCGGGACCGTGCCGGCTGTATGAAACCCCTCGCCAGATTCTTATCTATGTATTTCCTCAGCTCCTCCAACTCCCTTGGAGTCATGGGATACATACGGGGCTTTGGTAATTGTGCTCCTGGCAGTATCTCGATGGCGCAGTCCGTCGGGCGGTGGGGTGGGAGGCTATCGCAACCTTGCTCACTGAACACCTCCGCCAGCTGCTCGTACTCTGCCGGGTATCCGGGTGGCTGTTCCCGTGTCTCCCGTGCTGTGGCGGTTGCGATCTCCTTCCCGTCCTGTGCGACATCATCCCTACTCGGCGGCCGAGGACCAGTGCCTAGGCGCATGTGACAACCACCACCCCACCATATAGTTGGGCCCCACTTATCCAACCAGGCTAATCCCAAAATTAGTGCCTCTGTCATGGAGGGGACCACGATAAACCGCAGAATCTCCCAGTGTTCCCCCATGTCCAATTGCACCGGTTCTGTTACTAGCGTGGCTGGAGCTCCACCCAGGAGGGATCCACCCACCTGCTCAAATCTGATAGGATGAGCCAGGCGGTGGACCTTGATACCGACCTCCTTCACAACCTTCATGCCGATCAGACACCTAGCGCAGCCGGAATCAATTAACGCCTGGTATGCCCCGGTTTGGCCCGGTGCTGGGCTTGTCAGGGAAATAGGGATGGTAAATGGACTTATCGGCTGGCTTACCATGGGGTCCTCCTCTGGAGCCACGTTGTCACATTCTGCCAGGATATCGTCAGGAACAGTCAGGGTTGTCTCATCCGGGGTCCGTTGGGGAGTTCCGCCTTCGGCATGACGAACCACCCTCGAACGCTCCATGGGTTTCCTTGGTGTAGAGTCCGGTTTGGTGTAGAGTCCGGTTTGGTGTAGAGTCCGGTTTGGTGTAGAGTCCGGGTCTGGCCCACGTAATCCACCACAGACAAATGCAACCCTGCCACAGAGACACAGATTTCCCTGTCAGGATATCCTGGTGAGGCTGACAAGCCTCTGAAGTGGGTAATATGTCTAGAGAAAAATGACTTTTGCCCCAGTCCTCAGTCTGTGAGGCTTTTGGATCAAGTTGGACTGTCTGTGGCAGGATTCCACAACTGAAAATGAAGTGCAGATACTAAGAGAGCATGTTGATTGTGTGTGTGTGTGTTCATATTTATTGGGGGCTTCACTGTTCCCCTCTTGCCACATCTGAGGGCAGAAGGAGGCTTTGTGAAAATATCCCTTTGCTAGCACAAAACTGCAGGCATTTCCATATCTAACCTTTTCCCAACTCTGGCTGCTGCACCCGAATAGGCAAAGTTTGTGTGCTGCTATTTCTGCATGTTTATAATATTGTTTGGGGTGATGGTTCTTTTCTATACCTGTTCCCATTGTGTCCCTTTGTTTAATGATTTTTGCTTTTGTGGTGCATGCTTCCATAGCCAGTTGTAGTTATTGTCAGTGTGTATGTGTGTGTTAAGACAGGAAGAAAGAGAAGTGTGTGTGTGGAGGTTCCATGTTACATAATTCCTTCCTTCCTCCCTCTCTTCCTGTTCCCTCCCTCTTGCCTACCAGTGTGCCTACATACTTCCTTTTAATTAGTCTTTTGTGCATAGATAGATTTTAATCTACGTGCCACTGATTGTTGCCAAATCCATCAATGATATTTTTAGAAGGATTGTGTGAGCTATTAGATGTCAGACACAATATGTTTTTTGTGGTCTGTACATTGCCTGATGTGTATATTGGAGAAAGAGAGGAAGGTGGCGTAATGATCCATACATTGTGTGTGCACCCCCCCCCCCAATATTCTGCTTTGAGAAATGTGAATGGTGTGTGTGTGTGTGTGTGTGTGGATAGCACATAACACATTTGAGATGTTAATGAACTTCTTTGTACAGTGATGGTTTCATTGCATACCTGCAAAGACTGTAATTACTTTTCTATGCCTGGATATAACTTCCCCGCATCAGAAAACCTCATCGCGCAAAGCAATAAAATATGTGTACTTGGATTTAACTAAGGCTCAGTTGAGTTTTATTATTCTCTTACCAGTTTTATTAGAGTGTAGTGCAGTGGTGGCGAACCTATGGCACGCGTGCCAGAAGCGGCACTCAGAGCCCTCTCTGTGGGCATGCGCGCCATTGCCCCAGCAGAGTTCGCCAGAGTAGCAAGCATGTGGTATTTGGAAGCGACAGGGCAGGAAGTGAGCAAGCAAGCGGTGTTGGCCCTCCAGGGATGCCCCGGAGATGGCGAGGGACTGGCCCCCACCGCCCTGGCCCCGGCCACGCTCACCCAGTCTGCCATGACCACTGCAGCCACGCCCACCCAGTGGGCCATGCCCCCCCCGAGGGCTCCACAATGCTGATGCAGCCCTTGCACTTTGCAATAAATAAGTGGGTTTTGGGTTGCAGTTTGGGCACTCGGTCTCTAAAAGGTTCACCGTCACTGGTGTAGTGCTTTTAAAATGTGTAGTGTGAGGTTGGAAGGGCACTATTTCTCCCATTTTGTACATTTTGTACAATTAGGAAATTGAGGTTAAACCCCCAGTGATCTGCCCTACATCAGCCTTCTAAACCTAAACTTCTTTAGATGTTCTGGTCTACAACTAGTATTTTCACAGATTATAATATCTAGGGATGTTATTAGTTCTAACCCAACATATCAGATGTAGAGAAGGGAACCAATTTTAAGAAGACTCTTCTCTGCCTGCCTACCTGTGAGCCAACATTACAATTCAAACTCATGTTCTAATATTTAAATCCAGGGCACCCCTTGGCCTCACTGTCATTGTTAGGGATGTATGCTTAAAAAATGAGAACAATGCCTCAGGGAATACACAAAATATTTTCCTCTCATCAGTTAAGAACCACAAAAAAAACCCCAAACAAAAACCTGAGCTGCTCTCTCCCCGAAATTACACAAAATAATTTCCAGTTGGAGTAGTCCATTAACCTGTTTTTTGATGAAGCCTCTCTATTGTTTTAATTGATTTGGGTGCTGTACTGTGGGTTTTTTCTTAAATTTGTGTGATATAAAAACTTTTTTTTATATGTGCAGGTATTAAGCTCTTTCGCTTGGTTTGCTCACGTTGGGGAGGGTAAAGATCAGGAGCTGGTGCCATATTGCTTCAAACCAGTTTGCAGAACATCTTTCAGCAATAAATTTGCAATTGCATTAGGAATTCTGGTGTTACAAAATATGCATCTGTGCATCTGTCCAGCTAGCTTTCCATTCTGTTCCACCCTGCATTCTACAATAGGATGCACCTAGATCAGTGTATCTAAGTATTGACTGGGCCCAGCCATGCTTAGCTTTTCAAGATCAGAAAGATCATCTAGGTCAGTGTTTCTCAACCATGCTGGCTGAGGAATTCTGGGAGTTGAAGTCCACACATCTCCATGTTGCCCAGGTTGAGAAATACTAACCTAGTGTCGAGCCCCGTGGGCCCGACATTCACAAGCAGGCGGGGACCCGTATGCCAAACCGCCGCCTCCCCTTCGCCCTCCTCACCAGCCGGAACCACCGCCAGACCTCCCAGCTGACGGGCACAGGTCCAGGGGGTCGCCAGCTGACAGGTGCAGGAGTTCGGCACCGCGGTGGCCTCCCAGCCACTCGCTTCCTCGGCTGGAGCCATTGCTGAGGCTTGTAAGCTTGCCGGCGGCCGGGAGCGTGTCCGCGGACATTGGGGACGGCACCAGCAGTCCGGTGCCTCGGCGGCTCGTCGAGCGGAGTCCCCACGGTGGGAGCGCTTCCATAGACATTGGGGACGGTGCCGGCGGTCCAGCGCCTCGGCGGCTCGACAAGGGGAGTCCCCGCGGTGGCTTGAGGGGGCTCCCCGCAGGCCATGGCGCAGGACACGAAGCGGCACAGTGCTGCGGGAGGTGGCAGAACAGGGGGAGGGGTTACCTGCTTCCTGGCAAGCCGGACTCTGGAAGCCTGCCTGTGAGCCAGCCAGAATGTGGAAAGGAGGCAACGTCCCGGTTGGCTGCTTTTGAACTCTGCATGCCGGATGGTGGCTTGTGGGGTGGGGGGGTGGGGCTTGCACACGAAGAGGGTATGTAAAGCGCTGGGAGCAGTTCACTCCCAGCGCTAACTTTTTCCTGCACGGATGAAACAGCCGTTTGTCAACCGTACCTGCTTGCTGGCTCTTTCCTGGGCACCAAGGAGGACGTCATGACAGTGTCAACACTGCTAATATTGAATATTCTTTCTTTGACAAAATATGCAGAACTGTCTGGTACTTTTAGAGTTAATTCAGATGAGGCTGGGAGGTGGGAGAAAGAATGTTTAGAGAGAGTAATTACACGGGCTTCAGAAGGAAGTGAACCTTTGCCCCCCAGGCTGGTTGGAGAACGTGACTTATGAGAGCAAAAGAGGGAGGGAAAATGCTAGCAAAATAACTGCTCTGGGGTGGAGATTTCAGATCTTGGCATCCATCCATGCTGTGCCGACACTCTGTTACACTGGAATAAAGACTTTTTAGGATAAACAATGCCTGGAAGTTCTTTGAAGTGTTTCATTAGTCGGAACCTTGACACCATGCCAAGATCTACAAACTTTTCAAACCATTTAGGGGTCCCGGGCCCCAGTCGCTGTTCCTAAACTAAAGGAATAGGCTGACAAAGATTTGGGGAAGATCTCATTATGGAAGAAGAAAGATTGCCTGAGGCCAGCACCCCAGCAGCAGCAGCTTCCCGGGGGGGGGGGGAGCGACAGCCGGCAAGCCGGGGGAGAAAGAACCCTGGCAGATCTCCCAGCTGGGAGCAGGACCAAAGCAATTAGGAGAACTGATTTGGCCGTCAGACTCCGGAGACTTCGAAACAGCCTTGCCACCTTCAAAGACTTCAAAAGCAGAATGGTGGAGAGCTAACGAATTGCCTGCCACTCAAGTTTTGGGTGAGTCACTGGAAAGATTTCAAAACCCAGAGGTGAAAAGCAGAAATCAATTCCTGCAGAGAGGAGCCTACAGCCCTTCCATTGCAGACCAGACAGCCTTTCAGATCCTGTCTTCCCCTGCCCGGGACTCCAGCCCTGAAGAGAGAGGGAATCCCAGTCTGAGGCCTCTGCAGCAATGGGGAGATTGGCTTCCCCAGCAGGTACATTGTTAACGACCTCTGAGCTTGCCGCAGCTAATAGAGGCCTTGCAACAGCTTGGGGTGGTGCAGAAGCCAGGAGATCAGCAGGTGGTGGGAGAATGACCACAGCAAGGAGATTGGCCACAGCCCCCGAACGTGCAACCCCTGGGCATAAATCTGCAGCCAGGATGGGGCCAGCAGCAACAGCCACAGTGGGGGCCCCAACAGCCTATAATTACACCACTTTTCAGAGCAACCTGTTTTTTTTCCTCAACCAAGTGCGTTCTCATTTGAATTGCTGGGCCTATCTCTACCCGGACCCAGGGGCCATGGTCGATGTGATTGCGTCCAGCCTAGAGAGAGAAGCATCCGAATGGCTGAACAATTTATATAATGAGCAAGCCCCCGAATTGGAGGACCCCCACCTCTTCCTCCTAGGGCTGAGAGAAAGATTTGAAGACCCATCTATTGGTCTCAAAGCAGGAGAACAAATCCAGAAAATAAAACAAGCCGGCAGGCCTGCCCTGGAGTACGTGCGAGAATTTTGCAAGATAGCAGGTCGAATAGAGGGGTGGCCTGAACAATCCCTAATCTATCACTTCATTGAGGGATTAGACGATCACCTCTCTCAGGCCTGCATCTATCGAGCAGTACCTGATCAGCTGCAAGAATGGTACCAGGCAGCAGTGAAGCTAGACGTTCAGCTTGCCCGCTACAAGAAGCCTCCCCCACCTGAATCCGAGCAGCAGCCAGAGCAACCCGAACAGCAATCAACCCCACGAAAACCTCCAACTACTGTGATGGCTGACAGACCCAGGCCACCTGCAGGCCCATCAATCAAGTGTTTCCAGTGCGGACAGGAGGGACATCGAGCAGAAAACTGTCCAGTCCCCTACCCCCGACTACAGAGCAGACCGGAACCAGCGGCGAGAAGGAAACCTGCCCAGCGGCTAACGAGAGAAAAATCCAACCGGGTCACACAAGAACCTGTTGCCCAGATTACACCCCCCACACAGAAGGACACCGGGACTCCGGGTGGACCCACCCCTGCTCTACCCTCCTTTGACAGCGATGACGGAGAGAACGACCCGATGGTGAGTCGACAAGTCCCGCCTTTTTCACTGGCCGCCAAACTTATAATCCGTAAGTTGGGGGCACAAATGGACTTAAACGTGCTAATTGATTCTGGATGCACCCGCTGCATTATTAGTCTGCCGTTTGCCATGAAAATGGGCATACGGCACCACCGGACTCTGTAGTGTTGAGGGGGCTGTTGTTAGGTGTGTTGTGGTCTTCTTCATCTTATCCAATGATTTATAATCCAAATGTCAGTGTGCTATTATAATCCCAATATGTTCCAAGAAGAGGAAGAAAGAAACAAAAATAGGAGGAAAATCCCACCTCAAAAGTCCAAGGGCAGGAAAAAGTACAATTTACACTTCTTTATTTCAGACTCTTTGTGCCTTAATCCGAAAAAAAGAAGATCTAAAATAAAACCTCCATAAGGCAGTCCACCATTCTCCAAAACAAGAAACAATTTCTGTGTTAAATGCAATTAATGTCTCACTTCTTATCAGTGAGCCCAGCAGATGTTGTTCAAGGTCACTTAGTCTTCTGCTTTAGAAGAAGGAAGCTGAAGAAAAAGCAGCAACTCACTTAAAGGAAAAAGCAAACAATCTAGACCTCCAACAGTTATTTACTCTCAACTCAGTTCTATTAGTCCAATTGTTTTCAGTAGGCTTTTTAAATTCCACAGTCTTTACATTGATTTATTGATTTATTGCCTTCCGCTTTTTTCACAGCTGAAATTCCAGAGGAGGAAACAGGAGCAACTTAAGGGTCCGCTCCTCCCCACTTTTCTCCACAGCTTCAAATTTTTCTTATTCCACCTCCCAGCATTTCCAGCATTTAAGAGAGAAAGTTTTCCTCCTTTTTACAATCTCTTTATCAGCTCACCCAGGCGATCCTCCAATTTTACAATATGGTGAGGTAGCGGGGTTGAAAATTAATACAGATAAAACCAAAATGGTAGTGAAAAATATTACTGAAAAACAAAAAAAGAACTGGTGGGAAAATTAGATATACAGATTGTAAAAAAGGTAAAATATTTAGGGATCCACTTGACAGCAAGATGTACAATTAAAGAGGATAATTATCATAAATTGAAAAGACAAATTGAAGTAGATTTGGATAAATGGAAAAATGTACAACTATCATTAATGGGAAGGATTGCGATAATCAAAATGAATATATTACCACGATTATTGTTTTTGCTTTCAACAATACCAATAAGATTAGATAAGAAATATTTTGAGGGGCTTAATAAAATAATCTTGAAATATATTTGGCAGGGAAAAAAGGCAAGGATTAATCTAAAAATGTTACTGTCAACGCTGCAAATACTGTATATTCTTGCTTTGACAATATGCAGAATTGTCTGGTATTTTTATAGTTAAATCAGGCAACAGTGAAAGGGGAGGAGAATAAGGAAAGCTCGGGAAAAAGAAACTGGAAGTAAATCACATCTTCCAAATTAATTGGAAGATGTGAACCATGACCCCAAAATAGGGGAGGGAAAAATGCCTGGAATGTATGTGCAACAGAAAATAATCTCAGATCTAAGCATTTCCACCATGCCGTACTGACATCTCTGTAACCTTAATAAATGCTTTTAGGATAAAAATATGCCTGAAAGTCCCTTTAAGTGTTTCATTAATCAGACACATGACATCATGCTTAGATCTCAACTCCTTTTAAAACGACCTGGGGTCCCGAACTCCATCCACTGCCTCTAGGCTTGAGAGGAGCTGGTAAAGATTCGGGGAAGATCTCATCATGGAGAAAGAAAGATTGCCTGAGGCCAGCCCCCTGACTGCAACAGTTTCCCCGGGGGGGGGGGGAAGCAACAGCCGGCAAGCCGGGGGAGAGAGGAATCTGGCAGATTTCCCAGCTGAGAGCAAAGACTTCAAAAGCAGAATTGGGTGAGTCACTGGAGAGACTTCGGGACCCAGAGGTGATAATCAGAAATCAATTCCGGCAGAGAGAAGCCTACAGCCCCTCCCTCATAGATCAGACCCTGAGTTCCCCAATCAGGAACTGCAGTCCTGAAGATGGAGGGAATCCCAAATTGAGGCCTCTGCAGCAATGGGCAGGGTGGCACCCCCCACAGATAGATGATCAGCAGCAACTGAGCTTGCCACAGCTAATAGAGGCCTTGCAGCAGCTTGGGGTGAGCTTGCAAATGAGGGAGGCCCAGCATGTCCAGCAACCATTGAGGGGCCTACAGCAGCAGAGGGCATCACCACCCCCTGCAGTCCAACAGCAGAATACACCACTACAACCCCCACTTGCACAGTCACCATTGGGAGGCCTACAGCAGCAGAGGGCATCACCAGCCCCCACTGCCCAGCAGCAGAGAGCCCAGCAACCGTTGAATCAGCAGGCAGGATGGGGCCAACAGCAACTGGGGGCACCACGTCAGCAGCAGAGAGCCCAGCAGCTGTGGAACCAGCAGCTAGGGTGGGGCCAGCAACAACAGCCCCAGTGGGGGCCACAACAGCCGGTGTTTGCACCACCCTTCAACGCAACCTTTGATGGAGACCCAGAGAAGCTGATTTTTTTTCTCAACCAAGGACACTCTCACTTGAACCGCTGGGCCTGCCACTATCCGGACCCAGGTGCCATGGTCGACGTTATGGCATCCAACCTAGAAGGAGAAGCAGCTGAATGGCTGAATAATTTATATAGCGAGCAAGCCCCCGAATTGGAAGATCCCCACTTCTTTCTATTAAGTCTGAGAGAACGATTTGAGGACCCATCCATTGGCCTCAAAGCAGCAGGACAAATTCACAAAATAAAACAAGCTGGGAGGCCTGCCCTGGAGTACGTACGAGAGCTCCTCACCGACCAATGGTTCAAAGATAATCACACCTCCCTAACGTGCCGGGATGGCTTGGCTTACAAAGGGGGCAAACTATATTTGCCAGAAGCCCTCCGTCTTAATGCTCTCAAACACAGCCACGATGTAAAACAGGCTGGACACTTTGGATATTTGAAAACCCTACACCTCACCCGCCAGCAATTTTGGTGGCCGGGGCTGAAAAAGGATGTGGAAAACTATGTAAAAAGTTGTACTGTATGTGCCACAATGAAAAAAATCCCAGGGAAAACCCCTGGGTTACTGCAACCCGTGGCAGACCCTTCTCAACCATGGGAAGAAATAGCTATGGACTTTATAGTGGACCTACCTGAGAGTAGTGGAAATACTGTCATATGGACTGTAATAGACCTGTTCTCGAAGCAGGTTCATTTCATCGCCTGCAAAGGACTCCCATCTGCCCAACGACTGACCAAATTGTTCCTGCAACATATCTACCGGCTGCATGGCGCCCCTAAGCGAATAATTTCGGACAGGGGGGTGCAGTTCACAGCGAAGTTTTGGAGAAGTTTCCATACATTAATTGGATCATCTCAAGGTTTATCATCTGCTTTTCATCCGGCCACCAATGGGGCCGCAGAAGCCGCTAACAAAATGGTGGAGCAATATCTTAGATGCTACGTTTCGTACCAACAGACGAACTGGACTGATCTCCTCCCTTTTGCAAAGGTGGCGTACAATAATTCTGTGCACAGCAGCACCGGCTACACGCCTTTCAGAGTGGCCACAGGAAGAGAGTTCAACCCAATGCCTGAATATCCTCAGTTGCCCTCTGCTTCCCAGACACTTGACCAGTGGGTGAGGGGGTGGGAAGAAGTTTGGAGAAACACAAAAACTGCATTAAAAAAGACTTTTGAAACCTATAAAAAGCAGGCTGATAAAAAGAGGGCTCCCCAAAGAACATTCCATGTTGGGGAAAAGGTTTATTTGTCAACTAAATATCTACGCCTCAAATTGCCCAGCAAGAAATTGGGACCAAAATTCTTGCAGCCTTTCCCCATAGTAAGGATCATCAACCCAGTCACAGTAGAACTAAAACTCCCTAAACCTTTAGGGAAAATTCACCCAGTTTTCCATTGTAGCTTGTTGAAGCCTTATCGGGGCTCCACTTTAAGACCTCCCCCGAAGAAGGCACCTGGGCCCCTCGTAGTTGCGGGACAGACCCACTATGAAGTAAAACGTATTCTTGATTCTAGAATTTTTAAAGGGAAATTGCAGTACCTAATACAATGGAAGGGATACCCGTTGTCTGAAGCCACCTGGGTGAAATCCAGTGAAGTAAAGGCTAATAGATTGGTCAAAAGGTTTCATGTGAAACACCCCAACAAACCGAAAGATAACCCTTAACATATGCTTTGGTTTGCTTTACAGGATCTGTCCTTTTTTGTAAGGGGGACCGGATGTCAACGCTGCAAATACTGTATATTCTTGCTTTGACAATATGCAGAACTGTCTGGTATTTTTATAGTTAAATCAGGCAACAGTGAAAGGGGAGGAGAATAAGGAAAGCCCGAGAAAAAGAAACCGGAAGTAAATCACATCTTCCAAATTAATTGGAAGATGTGAACCATGACCCCAAAATAGGGGAGGGAAAAATGCCTGGAATGTATGTGCAACAGAAAATAATCTCAGATCTAAGCATTTCCACCATGCCGTACTGACATCTCTGTAACCTTAATAAATGCTTTTAGGATAAAAATATGCCTGAAAGTCCCTTTAAGTGTTTCGTTAATCAGACACATGACAGTTACAAGATACAAGATTGAGAGGTGGGTTTGGTCTACCTAATTGGGAATTGTACTATCAGGCTGCAGCATTATCATGGAT
Organism: Protobothrops mucrosquamatus; assembly: GCF_001527695.2. Classification (NCBI taxonomy): domain Eukaryota; kingdom Metazoa; phylum Chordata; class Lepidosauria; order Squamata; family Viperidae; genus Protobothrops; species Protobothrops mucrosquamatus. Next base: position 26,506 of record NW_015390574.1, on the reverse strand, counting down.
GAGAGAATGGATCTTACTGAGGAATACAAGATTATTGACATTAGAGGGACATGATTTACAGTTGGGATGGCATGCTTTCATATGGTATGGAAAAAACAGAATACATAGCTATTTCCAGAGACACCATATAAGGAA
>NW_015390574.1:24188-25927 GCF_001527695.2 Protobothrops mucrosquamatus | reverse complement strand
GACATGATTTACAGTTGGGATGGCATGCTTTCATATGGTATGGAAAAAACAGAATACATAGCTATTTCCAGAGACACCATATAAGGAATTCTTTATTTGTGGTCTGGGAGAAAGTAAAAAGAAAGCACTATTTGAAGATTCCAAATTGGCTCTCAACTATGGAGGCGCTAATACACCCCAATATGTTTAACATGGGAAACATTATAAGATTTAAAGACTTACTAACAGATAGGGGGGAGTTGAAAACCAAACAACAATTAGAGGAACAAGGAATAAAGATGGATTGGTACATGAGAACGCGAATACAATCTAGATATGAAAAAGATGTTAAAATAGATGGTGTTAATTTGGGGACAACAGAGTTAGATGAAATACTCACAGGAACGGAAGAAAAATGGATTTAAAAAATGTACAGTTATCTACTACATATGGAGTTAGAGGAGGAACAAGTGAAAGAGACAGTGATAAAATGGACAAGGAATTTTGGATACACAATTGAATTAGATAGATGGCAGCAACTATGGGAAAGAAACTATAAATTGACAATGGCAACTGCGTATGAAGAAAATATGTACAAAATGTTTTACAGATGGCACATGTCTCCAGAAAGATTAGCTAAAATGTTTAAGGACAGGTCTATGAAATGTTGGAAATGTCATCAGATACCAAGTTCCTTCTACCATATGTGGTGGACATGTGTAGAAGCTAAAACCTATTGGAATATAATTAGAACATGGATCGAAAAGATGATTCAACAACGTATAGAATTAAGACCAGAAATATTCCTGTTGGGTATTCTACCAGGGAAATACAATAAAGAGAAAACATATTTAATTATTCATATAATTACGGCAGCCAGGATTGTGTTTGCACAAAATTGGAAAGCACTGAAAGCCCCCGCAGAGGGAGAGGTGATTGGGAAAATACTGGAATGTGCAGAAATGAATAGACTAACAATGACGATTAAAAATAAGACAGAGTCAGACTACTATGAAATCTGGGGAACTTTTTATGATTGGCTGAAAAGAGAATACGGTTAAAAGATAGTTAACATCAATTTAGATGGAAGAAGAAGGAGCAGATAAGGAGGGAGACCCAGCGACACAGGATTGAATAACTGGAGGTTGTATAAATATTTATAGAAGTATATACTGAGAAGGTTAGATAAACAGAAGTATTAATGTAAGAGAAAATTAATCTTATTGTATATAACAGGGCTTTTCAACCTTTTCACCCATTGTACCACTTTTCAGATAAGGCAATATCCGAGTACCACCACTCGCAAACATGGTATCAAAAACTTGACACCCCCCCAAAAAAAGAAAAAAAATGAGAAAGTACAGGTAGTCCTTGACTTACAACAATTCACTTAGTGACTGTTTGAAGTTACAAGCAAATTATGACCATTTTTCACACTTATGACTGTTGCAGCATCCCCAGGGTCTTGTGATTTACATTCAGATGCTTGGCAACTGATTCATACTTATGACGTTCAGTGTTCCAGGGTCATGTGATCAATGGCCGGGGGGGGGGCATGGCCGTCTGATCACTCAGGTTGCAGGGTGCCTGTGGGGGGGAATCAGTGGGTCTCTGGTGGAGGGGGATGCGACTGGGGCAGGTGCCTGCCTGCCTTCCCTCCCTCTCTCCCATTGTCCCTTCCTTCCTTCTTTCCTTCCTTTCCTTCACCTCCCTCTTTGTCCCTTCCTCCTTCCCTCCCTCTCTCCCATTTCCCTTCCTTC
>NW_015390574.1:17061-23053 GCF_001527695.2 Protobothrops mucrosquamatus | reverse complement strand
GGGGGGGGGAGGCAGGCAACGCCGCCTACCACCAGCCAGGTGGTCGCGTACCACCAGTGGTACGCGTACCACCGGTTGAAAAGCCCTGGTATATAATACAGATAGGGAAATTTGGAGAGAGGAGTTGCTCGGACATTACCCCTGAATTGTATCTGAATAGGGATGAGAGGGAAGAAAGGAGAGGAGAGAGAAAAGAGTAAAGGAGGGGAGAAGGAAGTAGGAAGGTTGGAGGAGAGAGTGGTGAAGGAAAGAGGAGAGGAGAGGAAGAAGAGGGAAGTAGGGAAGAAAGAGAAGAAAGGGAGAAAGAAGGTAGAGAAGAAGGAGTGTGGATGCAGTGAAAGGGGAAATGGGCGAGGAACACCAAAAGTCATGTGTATGTATTTATTTCATTAAAAGTATCTTATATATAAGAATGTTAAAAGAATGTATGTTAACATCTGATAAATATCACGGTATATGTATGGGGGAGAGTTTGGAAAAATAATAAATAAATAAATAAATAAAAGAAAATGCGCATACGGGCAAAACAGCTCTCCAAACCTGTGAGGTTTGAGCAAGCCGATGGCTCCCTGATGGGAGGGACTCTTGTCACACAATTAACCGAGCCCTTACGCCTAGAAATAGGTGCACACTGGGAGTTTATTCGCTTCCTGGTGGCTCCAAAAATGACTGAGACTGTGATCCTAGGGCTAGCCTGGTTAGACAAATGGAAGCTGTTTATCTGGTGGGAGAAAGGAATGAGAACTGTGAGACTACCTATAGGGCCTAAACCTCCCACTGATTCAACCGATGTTGTGGGACACCTTAGGCCACCCAATGAGCGAGCGCACATGGCTGCCTCACCGCCGCCAGGCGAACCACTCATTCCCAACGAATACCGGAACCTAGCGGAGGCATTTAGTGAAAAAGAATGCGATGCCCTGCCCCCTCACAGACCCAATGATTGCTCTATCGAACTGGTGCCAGGAGCCAAACTCCCATGCCCGAGAATGTATGCTATGTCCCCCCTTGAAATGGAGGAGATGCAGCGATACGTGAACAAAAACCTAGCGAGGGGGTTCATTGAACGGGCCAAATCTACCGTGGGAGCCTCTGTGTTGTTCAAAGAAAAAAAAGACGTGTCTCTTCATCTCTGTGTAGACTATAAGGGTCTCAACGCTGTGAGTGTGGAAAACAAATACCCCCTCCCCCTCCTAAATGACTTATTAACCCATCTGGCTAAGGGGAGTGTCTTCACTAAATTAGACCTGAGAGAGGCATATTACCGGGTGAGAATAAAAGAGGGAGACGAGTGGAAAACTGCCTTCAACTGTCCTATGGGGAGCTATCATTTCAAAGTCATGCCATTTGGACTACAGGGGGCCCCAGCTGTATTTATGCAGTTGATTAATGAGGTCCTACATGATCACTTGTACAAAGGGGTTTTGGTGTATCTTGATGATATCCTGATATACAGCACGAATATGACTGATCACATAAAGCTGGTGAGAGAAGTGTTAAAGAAACTATTCAATGCCAAGCTTTATGCCAAATTGTCAAAATGTGAATTTCACCAGACCCAATTAGATTATCTTGGCTACAGAATTTCCAACGAGGGCATTGAAATGGATCCAGCCAAGGTGAAAGCTATAATCGAATGGCAACCCCCCAAAACTCGCAAACAGCTCCAGAGCTTTCTAGGTTTTGCCAACTTCTATCGTCAATTCATCCCCTCTTTTGCCGAGATTGCCCTACCCCTTACAGAACTACTCAAAACAGGCAAAGGAGGAGGGAAGCCACAACCGGGCCAACCACTAGCATGGACGATGGGCTGTCAAACAGCTTTTGAGAATTTAAAGAGACTATTTGCTGCTGAACCAGTCCTAAAGCACCCCTGCCCAGGGGAGCCCTTTGTAATTCAAGTCGATGGCAGCGATGTGGCAGTTGGAGCTGTATTACTGCAAAAGAACAAAAGTGGGGTCCTGCAACCATGTGCCTACACCTCTAAAAAGTTTACTGAAAGCGAGCGGAGATGGGCAATCTGGGAGAAAGAGGCCATCGCAATTAGGTGGGGGCTGTTAAACTGGCAACACTATCTAGAAGGGAGCAAGGTGCCTTTTGAAGTATGGACAGATCACAAAAACCTAGAGGCACTGAAAACTCCCCGCAAATTGTCCCCAAAGCAAGTACGGTGGGCACAGTACTTTAACCATTTCAACTTGACTCTAAAGTACATACCGGGAGGAAAAAACTTCCTAGCTGATGCGCTATCGAGATTGCCCCAGTACAAAAGCGAACGCAAAGAGGTTAATGAGGCAATTATGTCCAGTCCACAAACTGCTGCTCAACTCACGCCTTGCAGAGTCCCTAATCCTGACGACCCTGGGGTAAAGAAAATAAAACAAGAGCTCCTCACTGATCAATGGTTCAAGGATAATCAAACCTCCATAGCTTGGCCTACAAAGGGGGGAAACTATATTTGCCTGAAGCCCTCCGTCTTAATGCTCTCAAACACAGCCATGATGTAAAACAGGCTGGACACTTTGGATATTTAAAAACTCTCCACCTCACCCGCTGGCAATTTTGGTGGCCGGGGCTGAAACAGGATGTGGAAAACTATGCAAAAAGTTGTACTGTATGTGCCACAATGAAAAGAATCCCAGGGAAAACCCCTGGGTTACTGCAGCCGGTGGCAGACCCTTCTCAACCATGGGAAGAAATAGCTATGGACTTTATAGTAGACCTACCTGAAAGTAGAGGAAATACTGTCATATGGACTGTGATAGACCTGTTCTCGAAGCAGGCTCATTTCATTGCCTGCAAAGGACTCCCATCTGCCCAACAACTGACCAAATTGTTCCTGAAACATATCTACCGGCTGCATGGCGCCCCTAAGCGAATAATTTCGGACAGGGGGGTGCAGTTCACAGCGAAGTTTTGGAGGAGTTTTCTTAAATTAATTGGATCATCTCAAGGCTTATCATCTGCTTTTCATCCAGCCACCAATGGGGCTGCAGAATCCGCTAACAAAATGGTGGAGCAATATCTTAGATGCTACGTTTCCTACCAACAGACAAACTGGACTGACCTCCTCACTTTCGCAGAGGTGGCGTACAATAATTCTGTGCACAGCAGCACCGGCTACATGCCTTTCAGAGTGGCCACAGGAAAAGAGTTCAGCCCAATACCTGAATACCCTCAGGTGCCCTCCACTTCCCAGACACTTGATCAATGGGTGAGGGGGTGGGAAGAAGTTTGGAGAAACACAAAAACTGTTTTAAAAAAGTCTTTCGAGACCTACAAAAAGCAGGCTGATAAAAAGAGGGCTCCCCAAAGAACATTCCAAGTTGGGGAAAAGGTTTATCTGTCAACTAAATATTTACGCCTCAAATTGCCCAGCAAGAAATTGGGACCAAAATTCTTGGGGCCTTTCCCCATCGTAAGGATCATCAACCCCGTCACAGTAGAATTGAAATTCCCTAGGCTTTTAGGGAGGATTCACCCTGTCTTCCATTGCAGTTTGTTAAAACCTTGTCGGGGCTCCACCTTAAGACTCACTATGAAGTGAAACGTATTCTTGACTCTAGAATTTTTAAAGGGAAATTGCAGTACCTAGTACAATGGAAGGGGTACTCGCTGTCTGAAGATACTTGGGTGAAATCTAGCGATGTGAAGGCTGACCAACTCATCAGAAAGTTTCATGAGAAAAACCCCAACAAACCAAGAAATAATCCCTGACATATGGTTTTGTTCATATACAGGACCTATCCTTTTTGTAAGGGGGGCCAGATGTCAACGCTGCTAATATTGAATATTCTTGCTTTGACAAAATATGCAGAACTGTCTGGTACTTTTAGAGTTAATTCAGATGAGGCTGGGAGGGGGGGAGAAAGAATGTGTAGAGAGAGTAATTACGCGGGCTTCAGAAGGAAGTGAACCTTTGCCCCCCAGGCTGGTTGGAGAACGTGACTTATGAGAGCAAAAGAGGGAGGGAAAATGCTAGCAAAATAACTGCTCTGGGGTGGAGATTTAAGATCTTGGCATCCATCCATGCTGTGTCTGTTACACTGGAATGAAGGCTTTTTAGGATAAACAATGCCTGGAAGTTCTTTGAAGTGTTTTATTAGTCGGAACCTTGAGAGACAGTAAGTTAGCGCTGGGACTGGACCTGCGTGAGGCATACTACCGGGTCCGGATCAAGCGGGGCGACGAATGGAAGACAGCCTTCAACTGCCCGCTTGGTGGTTACCAGTTTCGGGTGATGCCATTCGGGTTGCAGGGGGCCCCCGCGGTATTCATGCAACTCATTAATGAGGTGTTGCATGAACACTTGTACCGCGGGGTGCTTGTGTATCTCGATGACATCCTCATCTATATCACCACCATGGAGGACCACGTCAGGTTGGTGCGGCGGGTATTGGAGAAACTGTTGCAGGCCCAGTTATATGTGAAACTTTCTAAATGCGAGTTTCATCAATCCCGACTGGACTACCTAGGGTACCGGATCTCAGGGGCAGGAGTGGAGATGGACCCCGGTAGAGTCAAGAGCATTCTGGAGACTTCCGGTGGCAGGCGATTTCGTCGGTCGCAGCTGTTTGCTGCCTCCCGCCTGTTTTGCGTAAAAGCCGGTTTGACAGCCAGCATCAGCTGTCAAACGGCTTGATACCTTTCCCCTGGGCATAAGGGGATAGGTGAGCTGCCCGGGGTAGGAGTTGAGTTCCCGAGTCGTCCTATATGGACGATGTAGGCGNCCCTCCTTCCCCTTTCCCTTCCTTCCTTCTTTCCTTCTCCTCCCCCTTTGTCCCTTCCTCCTTCCCTCCCTCTTTCCCATTTCCCTTCCTTCCTTCTTTCCTTCCCCTTCCCCTTTGTTCCCTTCCTCCTTCCCTCCCTCTCTACCTGTCAAGCCCCCGCGGGCTCGACATGAACGGGCGGGGGGAGGGGTCGAGGACGAAACGCGGGGCGGCAAAGGAGACCAGCGGCCAGCGCCTTCTACCTGGCAGCGTGGATGCGTCCCGACCAACAGCTGAGCGGCTCCTACTCTTAGCCGCTGAACAGCTGATGGGCGGGAGGCAGAGGCAGGGAGGCAAGGGCCGATGGAGTGGCCTGAAGCTGAAAGGCTCTGTCTCTCAGCCGCCGAACAGCTGATGAATGCGAGGCCTGGAGCACAGCCGAAGGACGCTCATGGGACTGGAAGGCTGCAGCGCTGCAGCTCCCATTGTCTGTCCCTTCCTTCCTCGTTCCTTCGTCCTGTGTTACGCCGCCCAGACCCCAACCTGGTTTTGGCAGGCAGCAACACATCAGGGCCCTGCCTGTGCGCGCAGAGGCAGAGGAGAGCGCACAGGCAGGGCGGGGATGTGGCCGGTTCACCTCCCGTTTTCAGGCACGTACGTTAGAACCGGCTTACATGAAGAAGTGACTTCCCCCCCTCTAATAATTGACTTTCTCCTAGCTTCTCCAGCTTTCCCTAGCAGGAAGAGATCAGCCCTGCTCGCTTGTCTGATCCAAGGGGTGCACGGGCATCCCAAGACCCACTCCAGGCCCCCACTAAGCCATGATTCCCGGTTTGTAGAAAAGATGGGGGAGAAAGGCGATCAGTCAGCCAAGAGCCCAGCTGTTTCAAACTTTAAGCCAGGGCTTTTCAACTTGGCGGGCGGGCAGGCCGGCCGTGGTGGAAATGGGGAAGGGTTAAATGCTGCGCAACAGTGGGGAGGGGGAGAGAGTCAGTCGGGCGCATTTCTCCCTCCACACCCGCGTTCTGTTGGCTTTGCCTAGCGCGCGTCAGTAAGAAGAGGGAGGGGAAGGGCAATACAGATCCCGCTGACCTGCGTGCACCAGCAGAAGTCAATCTGGTTGCTGCACAATGAGTCCCTGGGGAGGGCGGGGCCTTGCTCTGCACCTGCGCTCTTCACGCGCCCCCTGCAGGGCACGTTCGGTAGGGTTTGTGCAGGCTGCCACCAAGCAGCATTTTCCACAAACAAGTGAGCTGGGAATGAGCAGAGCGGGGGGGGGGGGG
>NW_015390574.1:8516-12107 GCF_001527695.2 Protobothrops mucrosquamatus | reverse complement strand
TAGGGATGATTTTAAAAGTAATTTTAATCGGAAACACAGCTGGCAATATTTGGTTTTTAATTCGGCTTTTATTGGGGTTTTTATTTTTGTATTTCTGTATTTTTGTATTTTGTGTATATTATTTGTTTTTTAATATGCTGTGAACCGCCCTGAGTCCTATGGGAGAAGGGCGGTATACAAATTAAAATTAACATAACATCATAACATAACATAACATAACATAACATATGTCTGGGGGTGTCATGTCTGTGCCACTGCCAAGCCCCATGCGGGGAAGCCCCTGGGGTTGCTGCAGCCGGTGGCGGACCCAACCAGACCCTGGGAAGACATCGCGATGGATTTCATCGTTGAGTTGCCGGAGAGCTGGGGTTACACAGTGATTTGGACCATTGTGGACCTGTTCTCCAAGCAGGCACACTTCATTCTGTGTAAGGGGTTGCCGTCAGCTTGGATGCTGGCCAGGCTGTTCATTACACACGTCTATTGCCTGCACGGAGTACCCTGACGAATCATCTCGGACCGGGTGGGTACAGTTCATGGCTCGCTTTTGGGGTGAGTTTGTCCGCTTCATCGGTTCGTCCCAGGGGCTCAGCTCAGTGTACCATCCCAGTACCAACGGGGCTGCGGAATGAGCAAACCACGGTGCAGCGATATCTGCGAAGCTACGTATCCCACCAGCAAACGGACTGGGTGGACCTGGTGGCGTTCGCAGAGGTGGCCTATAATAACGTGGTGCATAGTAGCACCGGGTTTACCCCCTTTCAGGTGGTACATGGCAGGGTATTTATCCCCATACCTGAGTACAACGAAGGGGATCCCTTGCCTTGTCAACCCAGTGAGTGGATGGCGCGTGGGGGGGGGGTATGGAGGGCAGTTAAGGAGGCCCTGGTGAAAGCAGGGGAAGCCGCGAAGGTGCAGGCTGATAAAAAACAGAGAACCCAAAAACCCTTCCAGGTAGGCGACCTGGTCTACTTGTCTATGAAATATCTCCGGCTACAGGTCCCTTGTAGGAAACTAGTGCCAAAGTTCCTTGGGCCTTTCCGGGTTGTTCAGGTGATCAACCCGGTGGCCGTACGACTACACCTACCTAAGCTCCTGGGTAAAATACACCCAGTGTTCCATAGCAGCCTGTTGAAGCCGGTTGAGGAGTCCTCCCATAGGCCCTTGGATAGAGAACCATCGCCGGTGCCCTAAGAAGCCAGGCGGGGGGTCAGCCAAGCCGTTCGCTTGGGTGCGTGACCACTCATGCGACTCTTCTTGCCTTCCAGGTGGAGCCCTGGTAGAGGGAGCCGCCTGTCGAGCCCCGTGGGCCCCACATTCACGGGCAGGCGGGGACCCGTACGCTGAACTGCTGCCTCCCCTTTGCCCTCCTCACCAGCCGGAACCACCGCCAGACCTCCCAGCTGACGGGCGCAGGTCCGGGGAGTCGCCAGCTGACGGGCGCAGGAGTTCGGTGCTGCGGCAGCCTCTCGGCCGCTCGCTTCCTCAACTGGAGCCATTGCTGAGGCTTGCGGGCTCGCCGGCGGCTGGGAGCGTGTCCGTGGACATTGGGGATGGTGCCAGCAGTCCGGCGCCTCGTTGCCTCGTTGAGGGGAGTCCCCACAGCGGGAGCGCGTCCACGGACATTGGGGATGGTGCCGGCGGTCCAGCACCTCGGCGGCTCGATAAGGGGAGTCCCCGCGACAGCTTCAGGAGGGGGCTCCCTGCAGGCCATGGTGCAGGACACGGAGTGGCGTGGTGCTGCGGGAGGTGGCCGAACAGGGGGAGGGGTTACCTGTTTCCTGGCAAGCCGGACTCTGGAAGCCTGCCTGTGAGCCAGCCCGAACGTGGAAAGGAGGCAACGTCCCGGTTGGCTGCTTTTGAACTCCGCATGCCGGATGGTGGCTTGTGGGCTGGGGGGTGGGGCTTGCACACGAAGAGGGTATGTAAAGCGCTGGGAGCAGTTCACTCCCAGCGCTAACTTTTTCCTGCATGGATGAAACAGCCGTTTGTCAACCGTACCTGCTTGCTGGCTCTTTCCTGGGCACCGAGGAGGATGTCTTGACACCTAGATGATCTTTCTTGAAAAGCTAAGCATGGCTGGACTGAGTCTATACTTTGATCCAGGTCCAGCAGGAAATTCCAGGGCTGCAGGATAAACTGGGAAGTTGAAACATGCCCAAACAAGGATCTGACAAACTATTTCCAGAGGTAGTCCACCTCTACCTGAAATGCATCTGTCCAGGTGATCATCTGAAGTCCAGTTCAAAATGTTTTTACCTCCCAGTGAGATTTCTATTGGTATTAACAGTTGGGTAAAGTTAGTTTGAAGCAAAAGAATAATGTTAGAGGCTGTCAAAAATAAAGTTGTCCACCTAGGAATCCAGTTTCGAGTCCATATTTAGCCATGCAAATTCAGTGTATTGCTTGGGGCTGGTCACCTTCCATTCCAACTTACCTCGCATGATCAGTCTTGTGGAAAACCATGGAAGAGAGAATGATAGTGTTATAAATTGAAAAAACAAATAAATTTAGACACATCCTAGAGATATAACCTTGTTAGCCTGCTTTGCCCAAAGGAGGGAGAGATATATTTTGACATCTGGCAAATTAAATGATATATCCAGAATGGAACTGAAATCTAGAAAACATGAAGTCACAACCAAACTCTTGTCAAAGGGTCACACAATTCCAATTTCCTGTAGACTCTGACACAACTGTCCCACATTCCTATTGATAAGACCCGATGGGGTTACTTACCATGGACCTCTTCTGCAACTGATCTAACTGGTTTCCAGCTCAACTTTGATCTTAATCATGAAAATTTAGTTTGTGTTAATCCTGGACCTATGAGGTGGGAGTGTCTCTTGCCTTGTCCCTTCTCTTGGCCATCAGTTCTTTCCATTCCTTGCTGAAGTCAGAAGCCCAGTATCACCTAATAAGATTGAGTATAGATTAAGAGCTTTTGCAGATGACCTAGTGTTAACATGAACTCAGCCAACAGACTCGGTAATTGATTTGGTTGAAATTATTGCACAATATGGGAAAGTTTCTGGTTTCAAGATTAATTGTAATAAGACTAAAATACTACCGAAAAATATGTCTATGAATGATAAAGATAAGTTAGTTATGCTTACAGGTTTTGAAATGGTTAAAAAGGTAAAATATTTGGGTGTTTACATTACAGCTACCAATGCTAAATTGTATAAGAATAATTATGAATCTTTATGGCTTAAGGTGCAAAAGGATTTAAATGATTGGAAAAAATTGCAATTATCTTTATTGGGGAGAATCTCAGCAGTAAAAATGAATATTCTCCCAAAGTTTCTTTTCTTGTTTCAAATGATCCCTATTTAAAAAAAAGATGCTAATTTGGAGGATTGGCAGAACGGTATTAATAAGTTTATTTGGGTGGGCAAGAAGCCAAGAGTTAAGTTTAAGATTATGCAAGATATAAGGGAACGAGGAGGACTTAAAGCCCCTAATTTAAAATTGTATTATGATGCGGTGGTTTTGACATGGATTAGTGATTGGTTAAATTTAACAAATAAGAATATACTTTCTCTTGAAGGATGGGATTTGTTATTTGGTTGGCAGGCATATTTAATTTAT
>NW_015390574.1:4961-8017 GCF_001527695.2 Protobothrops mucrosquamatus | reverse complement strand
CACATGGGAGATAATTTGGGTTAGAAATGTAAAATTTACTCAAGCTCAAAATTTAAGGGAAAATTTTTATAAAATGTTTTATAGGTGGCATCTGGATCCTCAAAAATTGTCTTGTATGTACCCCAATTTACAACCTAAGTGTTGGAGATGTGGAAATTTAGATGCATCTTATTTTCATATTTGGTGGACATGTAGGGATTTTAAAGCATTTTGGATTAAGATATGGTGGAATATTCAAACTATTTTTAAGAAAAAGATAAAGTTTAAGCCGCAGATATTTTTGTTGGGTATTATGGAAGACTTGGATGCAAAAGAAATGGAATTGATGTTGAACTTTATAACTGCTGCAAGATTATTAGTAGCTCAATATTGGAAAACGGAACGTTTACCTACTATAGAAGAATGGTCACTTAAAGTCTCGAATTTAGCAGAAATGGCCAAGATTTCCGCTTATGTGAAGGATCACTCGCAAGAAAGATATATTTTGGTTTGGAGAAGATGGATAGATTATATTGAGCGTAAATATGGGACTAAAAATATCATTTGGTTTTTGAGTGAATTTTAGAGTATGATTGTTGTATAAAGGTTAGAATATTTTATTTAGTATTCTTAATTATTTAGGTGTTGTTATTATTATTGTTTCTAATAATTGTATATCTGTTTAAAAGAGAGTTAAAGGAGGTTATAGATATGTTATTTTAATAGTTGATTAATGTTAATTAGAGTATGATTATGTTATTGTTAACCCTGTGATGGGCACTGGGAAGTGAGGGGGGAGGGAGGGGGGGTGGAAGGGTGGGAAGGGGAAGGGGGGGATTTATATTGTAAAATTTGATAAAATTTTCAATAAAAAAAAAAAAGAAGCCCAGTATCACCTGGCCATCATTTCATCAATCTAAAGCTTAAGAATAGGTACCCCTTTCTTTTCTCACTACAAAAATAAATGTACAGCAAGGATGAAAGATGCCAATTCTGGACATCCCCACTGTTCAGTGGAAGGGAGCACTGGTTGGCTCATGAGAGGAGTGAACAAAACAGCAACAAGGCAATTTGGAGAATGGCACAAAAGTGGTTTGGAGGGTTTGATGGATTGACTTGCTTCTTGAGTGAATCTTGGAAGCAAAGAGCAGGATTCCCCAGTCTGGTATTCTCAGTTGCAATCATCAGGTTGGAGATTTGGATAGAGAATTACTCTTGGAAATTTGCAGAAATACTGTTGTAATTTTAAAATCTTTCCTCATCTATCTTTGCTGCTTTTATAATTAGTTTTTCTTGAGTCAATTCTCACTTTAGAGACCAGCAAAATTTTACATTGACCCTCAAGGTTAATACTGTTTATTTTCTTTGTCATTTCAACTGTTTGCAATTATAGATTTTTTTTATTATAGGTGGTCCTTGACTTACATCCGGTTGCTTAGCAACCATTTGAAGTTACAATGGACCTCCCCCAACAACTACCTTCATCCCAATTTTGACGTTATGACAGCTGTACACCCCCCCCCCCCCGCCCATGGTTATCTGATAGTATTTTGGGCACTTGGCAACTGGCTCATCTTTATGGCCGTTTGCAGCATTCCACAATCACATAACTACAATTTTGGATATTTTTGTCAGTTTTCACCATTTACTTCTGGTTTCCAGCAAAAAGCACCTATTCGGCAAAATGGATTCGCTTAACAACTGCAGAGTTCAATTAATGACTACTGCAAAAATGCCGAAAAATTGGGTCCTGTCACGTGATGCCTCAATTTACGATCACAACAATTTACTATTGTAATTCTGGGCTCGATTATGGTCATAAGTTGAAGTGCATTTTAAATAGCACACTATCCCAAGGGACCTACAGAAATACACCTGAGATTACCAAGATTAATTTCTAATAATCAATTTATTTGCAGTTGGAAGGCAATTTTTAATAAAGGAAATGGAAGAGTTGCAAAGGTCATGGTAGTGATGCTTTGACTGAGGGACAGGCTGAGTTATAGGCCCTGTTAATTATTTAACATTCTACAGCATCTTTGTGAGTTTATGATTAAATGAAGGTGCTGATAATGTTAACGGTCCTTCTAACCTAATGTTCTCTACTTGACTGCTGGGTAATCCCAAGGTTGCCAATTCCATCAATACAACTGTAATGATTTTGCAAATTAGTCAGGTAATAGTACCATTAACACAATTTGCCAAAAAAGAGAGAACAACTTTATTTTTGCAAATTAGGTTTACAAAATAAAAAGCAGAAAGCAGAATGGAATGGTGTTACAGTACCTGAGTCAGTATAGGTTTTATTTTTTTAATCCAAAGATCCAGAACAGATACTCCTGATCAAACCCTTGTTCATTGTGATATTTTTGAGGAAGGTTGAAAAGTCAAAGGATCTTGAGCAACATACCTGTTTCTGAATATTTCCTTGAGTGTACAATTTCTGATAAGATAGAAAATATTCTGATATGGGGAATAGATTAACATCTTTTTTTAAGAAGGGGATATTTGCAGCCAGCATTAAAAGTTTTATAAATGAAACCTTATGGAGAAAAAGCAATAACGAAGTGACTTTTGTCTTCATTCTATGTTTCAGGAAAACCCTGGAGTCATGAAAGAGAACCTCCTATGACATCTGTAAGTTTTAAAAAATATAAATCTACTAAATCAGTCAGCATAAAAAAAATTAGGAAAACACACAGAACAGAATTCTTATTTACCATGACATGAATCTGAATCACAGGAAAAAAGAATTCTGGCATATTACTCATTCATTAGACTCAGGCATATTACTCATTCAAACAGACTCAGGCTCAACCCTTCCAAGACCGAGTGGCTGTGGTTGCCGGCGCCTCGGCATAGTCAGCTGACTCCGTCACTGACTATAGGGGGCGAAACTTTGGCTCCCTCGGAGAGGGTGCGCAATCTGGGTGTCCTCCTGGATCCACGGCTGACACTAGAAGACCAGCTGACGGCCGTGGCCAGGGGGGCGTTTTACCGGGTACGGCTGGTTTACCAGTTGCGGCCTTTTCTGGACCGGGACGCCTTGCGCACAGTCACCCATGCTCTTGTCACCT
>NW_015390574.1:0-4382 GCF_001527695.2 Protobothrops mucrosquamatus | reverse complement strand
TTAACATGGTTTTATAATAATTTTTATAAAAAAATAATAAAGGCCTTATAATAATATTTCATTTTAAATTAACATTTTAACTTTAGTATTATTATATTTATGTATTTGTTTTTAAAAGGCTGTAAGCCGCCCTGAGTCCGTAGGGAGAAGGGCGGGGTAGAAATATAAATAATAAATAAATAAATAAATAAATAAATTAGACTCCGTTTCAATTATTATGCCTAGTTCTGGGTTCCAGGAGTTTAAAAAGGGCTCCAATAACCTGGAGCGGCTTTGGAGAAGAACAAGCAGGATGATCAGAGAATTTAAAAAGCTGGGCATGATTAGTTTTAAGATCAGAAAGTGCAGAGGGAACTATTATACATTCTTCACCACTTGAAGGGATGCTATACCACAGTGACCATGACCTATTCTATGTTCTGTGCAGGAGGCAGAATAATGAGCTTAAATAACAGAAAAACAGATTCTGGGAGAAAAATTGATGGTGAAACTAATTACCTGGATATGTGCAAGTAGAGGCTAGATGGCTATCTACTGGGGAAGCTTTAATGTGGGATCCTGCCCTGAACCAAGAATAGCTTGAATAGCCAACATTGTGTCTTCCAATTCTAAGATTCTGTGAAAATAAGTACTGTGAATAAACCTAAATAAAGTGACATTGCTGCTATACCTTGCAGGCCATTTCAGATTTGCCCAACAATGCCAATAGACATTGGCTGGTATTGTGGACAGCTATTTGAAAGATGTTAAGTTATGGGAGGCTTGTTTATTGGTGGAAAAAGTGAAATAGCTAAATAGAGCCATCATTGATCTAAGACCTGCATTTCAGAATGGCCTAGGATGGGCCAAAAAACAGGTAGCTACCCTGTCAGTGGAGATTCTCAGTTATCCAGATGATAGTTGTCTCATAGGTGCTTTTTCAAAAGACAACTGGACTGGGTTTTTTTTGCTTTGAGGAAGAACAAAACATTGTCATTCCATACGTTGCAGGAATATCTGAAACTCTCAGGAGAACTTTCAAACAACACAACATGCATGTACACTTTAAGCCCAAGAATACACTAAGGCAGAAGCTTATCCACCCCAAGGATAAACTATCCAGACACAAACTGAGCAACGTGATATGGGCAATAAAATTGCAGTGAGACGTGTGCAGATCCGTACATTGGTGAAGAAAAACAACCATTTCATAAGTGCACGGGGCATGACATAGCAGATCAAACCATTAGGACAAGGTTCAGCAGTCCATCTGCATTTGAAAGACAAAAGTCGCTCTTTTGAAGACAGCAAGGTCCACATTTTGGATAGAGAGGACCATTGGTTTGAAAGAGGGATAAAAGAGGCCACTTATGTTAACATTGAGCAGCTGTCTCTCAACCGAGCGGGATGGATCGGACACCATCTATCTCCTGTCTACAAAGCAGCCCTTGCAGCAGTTCCAAGAAAATTCCACACCAATTGCATCTTGTTTCAGGTGATCCCCGAGGGCACAGATAAACCCCCAAGTGGCCTCAACAGCTCTCAGAGAGAGCAGTAATGACCAGATGACCGCAAAGAAATACAATCCTTCCATTCCCCCCCTCAAAAAACCATCCAGTCAGAACCTATCCTTCCATCCTCTCAATATTCAATCTTAACTTTCAGTACCTATCCTTCCATTCCATTCACAACTACCATCACAACTGAGGGCGTTTCTTGACAAAGCGTTTTGTTTGTCTTCCTCAAAGCAAAAAACAGTCCAGTTGCCTTTTGAAAAAGCACCTTTTGAGGTAAGTAGTCTGCTTAGAGAAGTCCAGGAGCTTCAAAATAGCCCCTGTTGGAAACCCAAATGGAGCTTGAACTGATCCAGGATCCAACGTCTCACCAGATGGTGCTTCCTCCCAATCTAGCATCTTCCACTGAAGCCAGGTGACCGTCACCTGTGGCACTTCCATTTCTCACTGACTACAGACCACTGATATTCCCTTCATGTTCCCCTTGCTGCAATCCGTTTCTTGGCTCCAACAGTTTGCAGAGAGAGAACTTGATATTTTTGGTGCTTTCAACGGGTCTGTCTCATTCATTGATGTTAATGGGACATGCAGGCGTTGCTATGTTTCCATGTGTAGCACCTCCCTATTTTTTTTCAACTACTTCTTCCATCCATTCTTCTTTCCTTCCCTAAACAATGAAAAAGAACAGTTATGAAGGCAAAATTGCTGCATAACACGTTTTCAGTTGGCAACGTTTATTAAAAAAAAAAGCCTCTCAGATTCCAAAGAATGCATTTCTATAGTGTTTCAGGGGCTTGTAACCAAGAAGTGTGTTGTTTTGCTGGTTGCAATGAACGTGCACACAATGGTGGGAAACTCACAATTTATCCCTCTTCCTCGGATTGTCCCCAGAATCTGAGAATGTTCTTTTCTTATCCTACTGTGCCATGTATTGACCTTATTTGTCAATTTGCTGGCTTTTCTTTGACAGCCATATTATAAAACTATCCACCAGTCCTTGAACCAGCAGAGAAATATGGTAGCATTAAATGTGATGTTGATCCCTCTTTTGCCACAGCAGTGAGCAAAGTGTTTTTGCTTATTGATATACAGTACGGTATCTCCTGCATGCAGGTCATTATAAAAGTTGAGTAAGATTTCCCAGAAATAAAACGATAAAAAAAAAATCCACACAAATATAAAAATATCAGAATTAGCAGCGGGAAAACTTGTCATTTGCACCGAGGTGACAGAACCAGCAGGACTTTGCTCTCTTTCCTAGTTTAAAACAACTTTCTCTCCAGCACAGGACTAGAGTTGTCTCAAGAGAACTGTCAAATTTTTGGCAGCTTCCCTCCACCGAAGTGAGACTCTCCCTAGGCATCTTTTAACAAGATTTCTTCAGGTGAATAGGACAGAGTTACAGGAATCTCAACAACATTCACTTTTAGAATCCAACTGAATTTCTAGCTAGTTGAAGCAGAGAATTTCACTAGGCATAAACTGACAAGGAGGTCATTTGATTAACTGATAAGAGAGAACTGTCCAGAGGGCCAAGATATAACCCTTTCTCTGAACATATTACATAAGCTCTGGTCTCGTTTAGGGGGATATTTTGGGGGGATACATATGTATTTATCAAAATATAAAATAGAGATACAAAGAAAAATGAAAATAATGGGAAAAATAGGGGAGGAACAGAGGAAGAGGAAAAAATGTAGGGTAAACAGGAGAAGAAAAAAAAGAAAAGCATTGACTTCCAACTCTCTTTAGTGCCATAGAATGAGGTAATAAAATACAACCTCAACTTTTTACTTTTACATAATAATAAATGCTAGCCATTTCTATAACAACATCCTGTTTAATTAGCAAAACCCAAAATCAAAGTTTCATTTTTTCCCATCTCAAGCACAAAGTCCAAAAACGGTTTCCAAGTAGAAATGAAATTAATTGTATTCTTTTATGAATACCTTTAATATGCTATTAAGAAAAGGCATGTTTTTTCGAAAGATTGCTAAACCTGCATTTATAAGGAATCTGCACAGATAGCTCTCGAAATACGACTATACTTGATGCCAGAATTACGATTGTAATTATGATGGTTGTTAAGTGGGTCACCACATGACCACACCTGGTTTTACAAACTTTTTTTCAGTGGTCATTAAACAAATGTGGTGGTCATATAGTGAACGCCACATTTGATAGTGGAAATTGAAAAATTGGCTCTATTTTGACCAGGTTGTTTTTGCAGATGTTATTACTTTCAAAAGGGTAATCAAAATGCAATCTAAACCAGAGCATTGCATCTTCCATCAGCCCCAGGTATTTCCATAATAGCAATTCTCAGAATTCTTAGCTTGCATGATAGAATTTTGGGAGTTGTAGTTCTAGGTGCAAAATGACTGTCCGGTCCTGGCTTAGATAGAATGGATCAGGTCTGGAACAGTTGAAACTACCTGTTCTAAGGTCAGGATGGGTTATTTTAGGATGGAAAAATTCTGGGAGTTGAAGTCCACAAGTCATAAAAGAGCCAAGGTTGCCTAGTCCTGTTCTAGCCTATCAGAAGAGTATCAGCTTGGGGCAATTGTTCTCACACTTCTATCCAGAAGAGTCATTAGCAGGACCCAAGGGTTTGATGGGCATTAGAAACTAATGTACATACTGGTAATCCTTGGCTCACAACCACTCATTTAGTGACCTTTCAGAGTTACTGTAAGGACCCACCCCGCTTTGCATCTTAAGAAGACAGAACTCTTGGAATATTTCTTCCAACAGGCATCTTTATTAAGAGAAAACTGGTTGCAGGCATTCTAGACAGGACTTGGGGTCCAAGCTCTCCCATTCAAGGTTTTAAGGGATCCCCCAGTAGCCCCACCCCATCACCCCCTTCTTCCAGCGACAGTTCCAGGC
>NW_015390573.1:0-36544 GCF_001527695.2 Protobothrops mucrosquamatus | reverse complement strand
ATATCAAGAGATTAACACAGTTCTGTTGTCTTACATGCTTTGAAGCTTTCGGCCCTCCAGTTTTATGGCAAACTCCATGATGGCAGAGCTTTGTTAGAGATAATGGAGTTGAGGCATATTGGCAGATACCAGTTCTGTTCCATTGATCCAAGTACATGGACTGTTTGTTATACATTTAGTTTAAAAATCTGAAAGAGTAAAATAACATTATTTAGTGAACATGCCTACAGCCTTCTCTGGGACTGGGAACTTAGCCTTCCAGCCCTTTTCAGATAATTTTGAAGTAAATGAACTATAATCTTTGGAAACTGCTGTGCATGTCAGGGTGTTAGGATAGAGCTTGCATATATTGTCATGTATTTTAGCCCTATGTGCATATAAGTAATTGATAACAAACATATCCAAAGGGTCGTACTGTTGGCTTAGGATCAAAATGGCACCGTTTAATCATGCTTTGTTCGGGTGTTGGCTTGAACCTGCTTTATTTCCATATCTAAATCTTGAATAGACCCAATTCTTTTAGCTCAGAAAATATTGAGTGTTCAAAGCTCAAAAATACTCCCCAGTTTTAGGACAGCTTTGTGTTAAGTTTCAGACTCTATCCTCTCCTTAGAACAAAATTTGGCTGCTTTTTTTTTTTTTTGAGCATTATTTCAAGTATTCCAGCTCCCTATCATTTTGTGGGTTTGTGATCAGATTGCTTTTCTCAAACTTTTTTCAGAGATCAGTTATATCTTTCCTAGCTGTCCCAGGAAATCACCACCTGAAAGCTATAGAAGGACTCAAAAAGCTTTCAATTATTTGCAAAGATATTTTGTGTTTGTTGGAGTTCTAAATTCAACAGCACTGACTTTTTTAAAAAAATCACTTTCTGATTTACTGACCACAAGGAGGCTGTTGGTGTGGACAAAGATTTCTCTAAGATTGTTCATCTGAGGACACTTCCTTCTGTCTACTTCCCAGGTACACAAAACTAGAACTCATGTTCTTGAATTCTCCTCCATCGTGATATAACTAGATAGGTGCTTCATTTTGCCTGGGCCTATAATGTATTTCCTATAAATATATTTCATATCTGTTATACAACTACATCAATAAGCATTGCTCACATAAAATTGGCCATTTTTCCATAGGTGTAGTGGCAAGTAGTAATCAATAGGGAATGCTGTACTACCTACTCTTACAAGACTAAAAGGGTCTTATTCCAGTTTCATTATTTCCAGAGGCCCAAATATTCTACCAAAAAGTTTCAAGGAAGGTTGTTTTGTCCAGAGTAATTTTCCATTTAAATTTAAGAATGTTTTCAGCTATATTGCCTGAATATAAATTGACATCAAATAAACCAGTTTTGGTCACCACGATGTAAAAAAAATGTTGACACTCTAGAACAGGGGTGCCAAACTGCTGGCTTGCGGGCTGTTTGCATCATGCAGAGGTCACGCCCACCCCAGCTCCGGCAATACAAAAAAAGTCATGATACATCACGGCATGTCACATGACATGGCGAGTTTGACACCCGTATTCTAGAAAGAGTACAAAGAAAAGCAACAAAGATTATTAGGGGACTGGAGGCAAAAACATATACTGTAAGAAACGGTTGCTGGAATTGGGTATGTCTATTTTAATGAAGAGAAGGACGAGGGATGACATGATAGCAGTGTTCCAATATCTCAGGGGTTGACACAAAGAAGAGGGAGTCAAGCTATTCTCCAAAGCACTTGAAGGCAAGACAAGAAGTAATGGATGGAAACTAACCAAAGAGAGAAGCAACCTGGAACTAAGGAGGAATTTCCCAACAGTCAGAACAATTAATCAGTGGTACAGCCTGCCTCCAGAAGTTGTGAATGCTCTAACACTGGAGATTTTTAAGAAGAGACTGGACAGCCATTTGTCTGAAATGATATAGGGTTTCCTGCCTGAGCAGAGGGTTGGACTAGATGACCTCCAAAGTCTCTTCCAACTCTATTGTGATTATGATGATTATGATTATGAGAATGTTACATTTTCAAAGGAGTGAATGATTTTCTAATTTCAATTTCTAATTTTTCCATCTTCTGCCTATTATTTCATTAACATACATAAACTGCATCACACAATTCGATAAAAATGTCAGTATATGTATGTATAAATATTTATGTTTTGAATCAAAAATAAAAATAGTGATCATGGCAATTTGATTCATTATCAAGCTATATATTAATAGCATAATAACTACAAACACATCTTATGCCATAGTTTTTAAAAATAAATTGTAAAATGTATGGAAATATTTAATCCTACATGAAACAAATTAAGGACATTTCACCATGTTGCTTGAGAACCTTTTGTATCCCTTGTTTCTAGAAATAACATTTTCAAACTAGATGACCACAAAGTCATGGCAACACTACTGCATTTGTTCTGCCTGTGATTTTGGAAAATACAGATTAATTAACAAGTTTGCTCTGGTTCATCTTACAAGAATTAATGGAAGAAGACTGAGAGAGGGAGGGAGGGATCTTGAGTTGAAATCTTGTCTCTCTTGCTATAATCTCGTTTGCTCTATGCTTTTTAACCTTTCTAATAATGATTTTTTTTGACACAATCTATTTATGTTTATATCTTGTACACTGCCCCAAGTCACTTCTGTATAAAGGATATATATAACTATAAAGAGATCAATTATTTCTGTATGATTTCCAAGGCATAAAACCTAATGCCAAACAATAGCAATTAGTTGTAAGGATGCCCTTGTAATAAACATAAAATCAATATTGTGTTATCGGTGATTCCTTAAAAGATAAGCCTATCAGTCTTTTTGGTGCCTTTCTGCTTTCTAACCTCAATATCTATAGCCTATACCAGCAGCCACCAACCTTTTAGGCACCAGGGACCAGTTCCATGGAGAGAGATTTTTCTCTGGACTGGAGGGTTTTGTGTGCTGTCTGCATCCCACGGATGGGACTTCTCTTGTTTGTGAGGACTGGTTTCTGACATGTTGCAGACTGGTGCCAGTCCACAGCCAGGGACTGGGAACCTCTGTCCTATACTACAACACATAATGTATAGTCAAAAACGATGGTTTTCCCAACAGTAATGTATGGCTGGACCATAGTTGGAGTTGGACCATAAGGAAGGCTAAGCACCAAAGAATTGATGCTTTCGAATTGCAGTGTTGGAGAAGACTCTTGAGAGTTCCTTGTCAGTCACTCCTGAAGGACATCAATCCTGACAGTCCTTTGGAGGGACAGATACTGAAACTGAAGCTAAAATAATTTCACCAGAGAAAAAAGGACTCGTTGGAAAAGACCCCGATGTTGGGAAAGATTGAAGGCAAAAGGAGAAGAGGATGGCAGAGGATGAGATGGCTAGACGATAGCATTGATGCAGTGGGTATGAATTTGGGCAGACTCAGGAAGATTGTGAGGACAGGAGGGCCCAGCATTCTATAGTCCTTGGGTTCACGAAGAGTCAGACAAAACAATAGATAAAGGAGATCACTCTGTTTAGCATCACACAAACGGCTACTTCAACTGAAACAAAACACATTTTTCACCCTTCCTGATAGTGTCAATGCTATTCTGCTTGTATTCATCTCCATAAAATGCATGACCTCGTAGCTACCTTCTTGTTTAGGCCAGATCATTCTTTGACTTTAAAAACACCAAGTAATTAAAGTGATACAGGAATGTTCTTCTTATCATGAACAGGAAGTTGCTTTTTCGAAGATAACTTTTCCCCAATGTGCCCAGCAATTAGTTGCCATTTTTATTGTAAAATGAACTAATTTTATGGACTGCCTTCAGGTTCCCATTTGTGGCTGTCTAAAATATCTTTTTAAAGTGTATCACTAAAGGGAAAGAAATACTCTGAAATGGAAACAACCTATTTAGGAGTCATAAACCAAAATGCAGCACCCAGATTTAAATTCAATTGTAATAGATGGTCAGGCTGAATTGTATGTGCAATACAGGAATGTTTGTCAGGCAATCTATGTATGCAACTGACAGCTGCTCAGTTACTTGCCGTAAGGTATTTTGTACAGTTGGGAATAATCTGCCTTTTACACCAAGATGTACACATAAAAAGAAAAAGGTTCTGTGAAAGAAACTTGCAAAGTCAGTTCATACCTGGAAAAGAACAGCATCGCTTTGTAAAAAAACAAAATCCACATTAGAGATAATTAGGTCAGGGATTGAAAATAAAATTTCCAATATTATAATGACTCAACCCCCTATGTGTGATGTAATCATACTTGGAGTACAATGAGTTTTTGGTGCAATTCTTTTGTGCATGGAGGAAACAAAGGTTTCAAATGCTCAGCTAACTTAGCATTTAATGTTTATGACATTCCTGACAACTGTTTTGTTAATAGCCGCTACCAACACAAAATTATCCCTTTCTGCATTTGCTACATTTCTTCTCCCTTTGGGTTCTATGTTTACTAGCTCTTGCTTCCTATTCAGTTCAACCAAGGGATATTATAGAAGGTCATGTACATCGCATGGTATCTAGAACAGGGGCACCCAACCCCTGTCCTTGGGACCAGTACCGGACCGTGGCATGCCAGCAACTGGTCAGCACAAACAAGCAAAGCCCCATTCGTGTGCAGGCAGCACACATAACTATGCACCCTCCGGTCCGCAGAAAAACCTCTCCATGGAACCAGTCCCTGGTGCCCAAAAGGCTGGGGACCTCTGATCTAGAATACATAGAAGAGATTTTGCAGCAATAAAGGAAACTACTCAGAAGTAACTTCAACTGTCTTTCTTTATTGTAGTTAAAATCCTTGTCCTTAAATTGTTTTCGGTCGCTTCTACACACCTTTTAATTATGAAGAGGAGAACATCTTATTCTTTTGCAGTATTTTCTAAGAAATGAACTAGGGAATTCATTCTCAGTAGATAGCCATACATTCCTACCTTATACATTTATCTCAGCTTCTTCTATTGAAATACCTGGTATAGTTTGTCAAATTTCCACAAGATATTTATTTTCAGTGTTGAATTGATGTATTTTTGCAGGTCAACTCCCATGTCTAGCATTTTATGGCCATATGGCAAGGATATCATTGGGATAAGCCATGTAATGCTGAGCCTATTTATCATTTAAATCATATTTCCTCAATCTGATGCCTTGTTATGGTATTATACTTCAATTCCAGAATTCCCAGCTAACATCTGCACATTTTCTGAAGAGGATGGAAGTTGAAATCAAACCCTTCTCAAAGGTACCAGTTTGGTGAAGAATGAATAAAACAAAGCTTTCTGTTACAGTCAGACAACTGATTGAACCAGATATAATACGGTACTGGTATATTAAATTATTAAGATTGTAGACAGCCATAGAATAAGCATCCATATTGTCAGGAACATATATAACCATGGAAAACCATTTTGGTTAATGTTACATTTCCATAGATTTAAACTACAAGTAGACAACCCATTTGGGTGATCATTTCAGAGATATTTCCTTATCTAAACAGAGAAACAAAATGACTGTGCAAAAAATCATTGACGGCAACTTCCTATTGACTTCTTCAATGAGTTTTCTTGTTGGAAGCTGGCAGAAACAAACTTTCCTTCCTTCCTTCCTTCCTCTCTGCCTGTTCTTCTGCGTCTTCTCTTAAAATACAATAAATTATCTTTTCTTCCCATATCCCATCTCTCATCTATAAAGAATTCTTTAAAGCCTCATTGTTTTCCGTCCTGATCAGCAAAAATTCATTGAAGGTTATCAGGGATAACAACATACCTATTTCAAATGATCAAACAAGCCGACTTTATATTCCTTCTTTTTATTTTTAACATTCTTGATCTTTAGTCCCTTTAAATTAGGGGTGTCAAACTGCCGGTTGCATCATGCGGAGGCCGCACCCACCCCAGCTCTGGCAATGCAAAAAAAGTTGCAATACATCGCGACACGTCACGTGACGTGGCGAGTTTGACACCCATGCTTTAAATAATGTCCTAAAACTTGATTTCTTTTCATTTTTTTTCTTTGTCACTTTTCACACAATTCTTTAAGGTTTTAATGAGCATCTTTTCTAAATCTAATGTAGGAAAATTATCCATGCAACTCTCTTGGTTTGTTATTTGTATATTCCTTTTAATTGTTAAAACATTAACTGGTTTGTTTTTGCTCCACTGTAGCATCATTTTCCTTATCATTGTTGTAGCCTGTGATTTTTAAATCCACTTTTAGATCAGTCTAAATCTTGCCAGGTGAAACCTGTTTCTTTTCAGTCTATTTATAGAGGCAGACACTCTTAAAATTATCTTCTGGGTTCCTTTTTCAAAAATATCCTTCAATATATCCAATATTAAAATATTTTGCTTTATTCTGAATTAAATCAAATTTAGTGTTCTAATCCTTGTGTTGTAATCTTTACTTACTTCTGGTATCCTCTAGTGTCCAATCTTCAAAGTCTCATCCTATCATGTTTTTTTTTAAGAGAATTCAAAATAAAAGCATTTTCCCACAGAAAATATTCTTATAATTAATTCCAAAATCTTATTTAAAATCCATCTGGACCCTTGGTCAGTTTATAATTTTCCAAAATCAAAGTTCTAATCACCCTTTTGCTGTTTAATCCAAAAGGGTAAAAAAAGCTCTTAAACGTGTATTTAAAACTTCTTTTGCTATGGGTAGAAAGAAACTCACCCAATGCTGAAAAAGCTTGTAAATCCAAAGGTTCCTAATAGCTGAAAAGCAATTAACCAGCAATTGCTGAAGGTGATTAGAAAAGGAAGTTTGCAAAACCAGTGTCCTTTTGAAGGCACTGACTGTGGTTTGAGCAAGATAGGTATTCCCTCATCTCTAAGAGCTCTAAACTCACCAGAAACTACCGTGTTATGGTCTCCTCATGAGGACCAACTGTATGGAGTACTTGGGGGAAATCTCAAATCCTTTCCTTGTCCTTAGGGGAATTACAAAGAGATGGTCCACTCATTGGCTCTTCATTCTACCCCAGTTGATTGATTGCTTTTAGCAGTTTAGCAGGGCTGTGTTCAGTTCACAATTTCTTCCCCAGAATCCCCCTGTAATTTTCCCATGTTTAAATTTTTAAGCAAAATAACTTCACATTGATATAGAATGACAATATCGGTTAGTTAGATGCCAGCTTATTCTTTTTCTTTCATATACTGTAATAAACTTTTATTCAAAAAATGGACTGCTTAAGAATCTATCTTGTTTCTAAGTCACATCCCTAATATAAAGAAAATTGTTTCTCACCTTCCATTTTTGGTGAGAGGTTGTTATGTGGAGTGATGGTTGCTCTAGTAATTTAAAAGATCATTTCACAGATATTCCTACTTATTAGGGGTCAGTTTGAGTCTTCAGACCAAGGAGCTGAAGGGTTTGACTGGTCCAAGTCTCACCCTGCACCACATGCTGGCTTTTTCAACTGATTTGGAGTCTGAGCTGGACAAATTCCTGAATCCAATAACTGGTCACAGATTAAGGAGAGAACAGCAAAGGAAGTCATGGCCTCCTCTTGAAAGAAAGAAGTATGGCTCAGCCAATTAGCCAGCTGGGTAATCAGGGCCATAGAAAAGAAGCTGTGATGTGATTGGCTTTTTGTAGCCTTGAACCCTGGCCGTAGGCTGCTTTGGATTCCTTGGATTATCCAGTTGACCTGTAGACCAGAATCTGACCACTCTTGGAGCATTTCTGAAGTGGCCATCTGTCCCTTGCTATTATCAGAAAAGTAAAGCTGTTGTATTTTCAGACTTTAAGCAGAAAGGTTGCAGCTGGCTCTGTGTTTATCTCCCATCAGTTAAGGATTTGCTGGTGCAATAAATACTTTGAGTTTGTATCTGAACTTGCCCATGTGTGAGCGTGTGCTGTGATTGGCAGCCATTGCCTTCTGCCAAGATATCTGTTCCGCTTCCTAGATTAGCCCCCAGCCTCAGTATATCTTGGAAAGCCCCCAAATAAGAACAGGTGAGCCAAATGACTTCATGCATCCAGGTAGTTTCTTTGGCAGCAATATGGAGGTGGCTGCTGTTGTTTTCTTTCAAGATTTCTTTTTTGTATTATTTTCCTCCAGCTTCTTGGTGCAATATACTGTGTGGTTGATCTTTCATGGGCTTGGATCTTGCTAAGAAAAACAACACAGATATGTAGTTATCGGGAATCAGATCTGACTTCAAGGAGTCTACCTTTATCTCTACAAAAAAAAGGAAAGAGAAGAAACAACTTCAGCAAATAACAGCCATGAAACAGAGATAGCAGAAAGCGTACAACATGCTCCATTTAAAAATAAACCTGACCCTCTGCTTATGCATGTGTTGGAAGTGTCCTCAGCACTATTCAGAAAAAATTGATTCTGTACAGGCTCCCAGCTTTCATTTCATGGTTATTAAAATGATACTTAGAATGGGTGAAACTAGCGGTTCAGTGCCAGGGGCAGCCCAAATGGGTCCCTATTCCCATGTCTAATCTATAATATAAGCTTTTTTCCCTAGATAACCTTAAAGGCTGCAAGCTTTAGATTAATCAAGTGGAAAATAAGTCTAAAAGAAGAATTAACTGCATAATACAGTTTTTATAAGAACGGCAGGTAGCTAACATCACCTCTCACAAAATAAAAAAAGAACTTCAAAGAGTCTACTGGAATGCATATATGAATAAATAAAAAAGTAATGTACTTCCTACCTTTGAAACTCATATGCAAATTTCAATATTTTAGTGTATGCTAATTGCCTTATTAATTAAGATGTGTTTAATTAGGAAAAGAAAGAACTACCTAATAAGTGCACTTTTTATGTTCATGTGGCCTACTCTGGGGCCTTATTCGTAGACCATATTTAACTAGATGACAATCAGTCAATGTGGAGGGCTGATGGGGTATGTTATAATTCAGAACAAACCTGGGTCTCTCTGGCATTATACTAACTTTCCCTAGTTAGCTGGAGCATTCAAACAGAGACAAGAGGGTTTCTAAAAGTGGCAATCCCACAGGGGCTTGACCCCTGCACCAGGCGGCATGGCAACCCACACAGGCATGCCCTGGGCTGCAGAGATTACCATTATTTTTCCGTGTATAAGATGCTGCACTTGTATAAGACACACCTGATTTTTGAATAGGGTGTTTGCAGGAAAAAATAGCATCGTACACACGGAAAAATATGGTAAACATAATCTTCTTCCTTGTAAAGATAGTCCTCGATTTAAGACTGAAGTTGAGACCTATCTGAAAAAGGGGACTTACAACCCGGATCCAAAGTTCCAAGATCAGGCCCCTCCCCATGGTCATGTGATTGCACTTTGGGCATTCAGCAACACGGCCATATTGATGACTATTTGCAGTGTCTCACAGTCATGTGATCGCATTTTATGAGGGTTTTACTGAAAACTGGCATTTCTGGGTTTTGTCAGAACTATGTCATGGTGAACAATAGATTTGCTTTATGACCACAGCACTTGCTTAACAACTGCTGCAAAAAAAAGTCTTAAGATGGGGTTAATTTTATGTCTGTTATGACTTAGGACTATAACCACAGGCTCCATTATAGTCGTAACTTGAGGACTATTTGTGTTTCTTAAAAAATAATCCCTTCCCAATATCTTCTACCTTCCTTTTTATTTCATTCACTCCTACATGAATAAGTAAAAAAATGGAAAGTAAAATGTTTGTCCCAACATTACTGTTGAAATAGAGGGAAAGCTTGAAACTACCTTCTATATTATTTTTGTCCTCCTTAAAAATGATATGAAAAGGATCTTGAAATTGTAGTAAATGACAGGTTGAATCCATCATATGGCCAATTTTATTCTTAACAATACATATCATTTCTAAACAGAAGTCCTATTTCAACATTGTTCTTTACTGATCAGACCCTATCCCAACTGCCGAATCTTAGCTTGGGCACCAAACTAAAAACAAATTGGAATAAGCTCAGAAAATAACAATAAAGAAGATTGAGAGATTGGAAATTAAGCCCTATGAAGAGAGTTTGGAAAAAGCTAATAAATTTATCTCTGGAGAAAAAAGTCCCCAAGGATTCATGTACTTGAAGACCTGTCAAGGAGGAAAAAGGCATTTCTGATTTCTAATGTTCTGAAATAAAAGACATGGGAAAACAGTCCTAAATTAGAGGAAGGCAGATTACAATTAAGCATTAATCACCTTAGTTAATTGTGATAGTGGCTCAATTACCTAGGGAAGTAGTTGACTCACTTTTGATGCATACATTCAAATGGACTTTCTACTTAATGGCTTGAATAGCTTTTCTAATTTGATGATTATTATAAATAGGGTTTATTCTGCTAAAAGCATCCATGTATTATTGAGTCTTTGGGAAATGACATTTTTAGCCAATAATAAAGTATAATTCTTTTTAAAAAATAATAATAATAAAGTATAATTCTAATGCAGTGAACAAATCTTCTGTTCTACTGACCACTTTACCAAGAAGGGCAGCTAACTATAGGGTGCCTAGATATACAGGGGCAGACTACCTGCTTAATCTAATTTATGTTCTCTAGTAAACAATGAAAACAAACTTTACATATGCAGGATTAAAACTCAACAGCTGTTTGGTGTTCAACTGAAATAAAGAAGTTTCAACAAGGTAATACCACCTGTGAAGAGCTAATTGCAGTTTTTTTTTGCAATCTGCTCCACAGCTAGAGAAAGAACTAGGTTTAAAAATACTAGATTCATTAAGGTTCACAAGCTTCCATGAAAAATTAAAAAAAAAAAATCAGAGTCTATTTTACCTTTTCTCCAAATACATTTGCTTTTGCATTCAAAAGATATTAAACTGCAGGCCAAGAAAACAACTTTTAAATCAGCTTTCCTTAACCTGGGAATTCAAAATGTGCTGGTCCACCAATTCTATTCTATTCTTCAGTTATAGACCAATGCCTCTAAAAAATCTGCAACTACAAAACAAGGCTTTAAAGGATTACAGCTGAAACATAGCAGGATGGATTTATTTGGTTACTTTTGACTGGCTGTGTCAGGTTATTTTACTTCCATCAAATCTCCTTGCTAATGAATCACTTTATCGTTTTATGTTTGAATTTGAAATTCATCTCTGGGTTATGAATAAGACTGAGTTCTCCTTGTGGCCTAATTCTGGTTGCTTCAATTCATTCAATTTTGGTTGTGCATGGTGTTCTTTCCATTTAATGTCAAATAGGCAAACAATTTTCTCATAAATGTTTTACTGAACTCATACTGTAGATAAAGAAACATTAGGAGTTACATTGATTTGGAAAATGAATCTGAAACTTCATTTTAATCTCTTTTTGCTGTAGTTATACTCCATTAAGTTTCTACCTCTTTCATCCAATTTCATAAAGATCTCAGGCCACTTATATCTATATCTGAAAATCTCAGATTCCTCCTAAATATATCTGGAGGCACATCAGGTAAGATCTTGATAATTGTGTCTGCCAGTTGTAAAGGAGTCACACCTTTAAGTTGTCTATGAATTATCTACATTCAATTGAGGCAAACCTTTGGTAAATTTTACATTTCTCTTTTAAAACATCTCTTACAAAATCTGCAGGTACGTTTCTGAATTTTAAATTGTTTTTACCAAATCTGCTGATTGGAATCTGTCATCGAACTTTGATTTGCACTTTGCAAGTCTGTAATTTCTTTACAATGCTACCCTGGTCAAGTTGCCAATTTGTCATGTATGTAGGTATGTGTATGTAAGTATGTAGGTATGTATGTATCATTGAAAACAATCTTTAGAGAATGCAATTTTTTTTCCTAAGTCTTGTTTTTTTTATTTGATTAAAATATCTTACACTATATGCATTTCTTGTTGTAATTTACTCAATTTCACCTCTAAAAAGGTCTTTCATTTGTGCTAAAGTAACAGAAGAACCAGATATCATTGACTGCTATGATGGAAATTGGTCTTCTGTTAATTTTGTTATTCTTTGCTTGGTCTTCTACTAATTTGATAAGTAAAAAGTAATTTTACATCCTGAATATCTTTTCATTAAATATGCCCAAGAAAAAGTATACAGTTAAGAGTAAGATTTTAAATAAAGTTTATTAATTTCTAAATATGTTTAAATGCACATTATACAATATAAGGCAAAAAATAAATAAAGAATGCTTTTAAAAGTATTACACATTATATGTTGGATAAACATGTTAAAATCTTAAAAGGAATTTTTGAACGCAGCCATTCTCTACACTGAACAGTGTGCAGTGAAGTTGCAGTGTTTTTGTTTTGTTTTTTCTTTTCCTGTCTAAATGTCTTTGTTTAGATTTTATTTAAATATGTAAATTTCTCACTTAAATGCAAAAGTATAGCTTTGGGGGGGAAAGCTGTGGAATCCATTGCAATCCTACTCCCAAAACATTAAGATGCCTGGCCCTGCAACTTCTTGATGATTTTAATAGCCCGTTTTTAACTGGACTCATGATTACAGGAGGTGATTAATGCATGCTGGGGTAAGAGTTGCATTACTAGTTGCTTAAAAGAAGCAATTATATGAGCTCTAGTTTAAAAAAAAAAAAATCCATCTCTAGGCCAGGGAGATCTTTGTAATTATAGGTTTCTAATCTTCCACTCCTGATAAGGTGATTGAGAAGGTTGTGGCTTGCAGGTCCACATATATCTAGACAAAATTACTGTAATTATCTGGATACATTTCAGTTGGGGCTCACCTGGGATATGGAACTGAATCTGCTGTAATTGCATTTATGGATGACTTAGCTAAAAATGGGGAAAAGTGAGGGGGTGTTGCAACTTTATTAATTATTCTGGAAATCTCAGTGTCTTTTACTGCTATCAGCCATGGTTTTCTTCTGAGCCAATAACAGGTTTGGGGCTTGGATTGCTATGTCTAGTCTAATGAAGAGAAGGATGAAGGGGGACATGATAGCAGTGTTCCAATATCTCAGGGGCTGCCACAAAGAAGAGGGAGTCAAGCTATTCTCCAAAGCACCTGAAGCCAGGACAAGAAGCAACGGGTGGAAACTAACCAAGGAGAGAAGCAACCTAGAAAACTAAGGAGAAATTTTCTTGTCCTGCCTTCAGGTGCTTTGACCCCTCTTATTTGTGGCAGCCCCTCAAATATTGGAACACCCCAGTCTTTCTTTACATTAAACTAGGCATATCCAATCCTGCAATCATTCTTCATATGTTTTAGCCTCCAGTTCCTAATCTTTTTTGTTGCTCTTCTCTGCACTCCTTCTAGAGCCTCTAGATTTCTCTGTACTCTTTCTAGAGTCTCTCTATATCATGGCAACCAAAACTGGATGCAGTATTCCAAGTGTAGTCTTCTGAAGGTATTATAAAGTGGTATTAACACTTCACATGATCTTGATTCTATCAAGATATACCCAGAAGATGATGGCTGCTAACCTATATTTACAAACAACAGTTGAGCTCGTGGTATTAACTCAGTCAACTGTGTACTATTCATTGTTGTTGTTGTTGTTAATTGCGAAGTCGTGTCCGACCCATCACGACCCCATGAACAACGTTCCTCCAGGTCTTCCTGTCCTCTACCATCTTCTGGAGTCCATTTAAGTTCACGCCTACTGCTTCAGTGACTCCATCCAGCCACCTCATTCTCTGTCGTCCCCTTCTTCTATTGCCCTCAATCTTTCCCAGCATTAGGCCCTTCTCCAGTGAGTCCTTCCTTCTCATTAGGTGGCCAAAGTATTTGAGTTTCAACTTCAGGATCTGGCCTTCTAAAGAGCAGTCGGGGTTGATCTCTTCTAGGACTGACCGGTTTGAACGCCTTGCAGTCCAAGGGACTCGCAGGACTGTTCTCCAGCACCATAGTTCAAAGGCCTCAATTCTTTGTCGCTCAGCCTTTCTTATGGTCCAACTTTCACATCCATACATTGCAACTGGGAAAACAATGGCCTTGACTATACGCACTTTTGTTGGCAGGGTAATGTCTCTGCTTTTTAGGTACTATTCATTAAAGCACAATTAAAAAAATACAGTTTGGCATGACACTTGAAAAAGCCTAGACATTTATTTTTTTATTATGTATTCCAAGAAAATGTACTTATTTATTAACCTGTTATTTCAAGTCTATCAATGATGCACTCATTGCTACTGTAACTGAGTTCATCCACTTTGTTATTGGTTGTCCTCTTCTTCTCTTTCCTTCCACCTTTCCCAGCATTAAAGCCTTTTCCAGATAGCTAGATCTTGCCATCATGTGTCAGAATGAGGAAATAAAGCAAGGTATAATTAGGTTATATTTTAGGTAGGAAAAAACCAAGCGTCTCATTTTGTGTGCCCTCCTTTTAGCTTGAGATCCTGTCCAGAATGTCTTTCCTGCTTGATCCTGAAAAAACAATAACTCATTTTCCCCTCCTTTTTTGAAAGTCAACTCTTCTGTGTTAAAACAGAGATGAGAAAGAATAGATAACAAGACAGGAGGAAGAAGAAGCATACTTTTGCTTCATTTCCTTCAGAAATAGTCAGATATATGACTGATTACAGGCTTCAGAACTAGGTACCTGTAAAGCTAGACAAATTAGATGAAAAGAATTCTTCCTGATGGACCATTCTGAAGCTTTATGAAGAAGCCGCATTACCAAAACTGTCTAAATAATGATATGCCATTAAAATAGGTTTACAGATGAATGCCAGCGCCAGTATGCTGCTCAATATTGCAGTCTTATGGATTTAATGTAGCTATAGTTATCATGACTTATAATCCTTCCATTCCATGTAAAAGTGAAATGAACTATGACTACTCATCTGGATATTGACGGCACCAATCAATCTGATCGCTGCTATCCAAGCTGATGAATTTCAGGTCTGTAAGATATTCTGTAGCTGAGTTATATTATTCGTATACAGCATTGTTCAAATTCTTAGCCTTCTGTCTAATACACTTGCTTCGTTCTGTTACACTACACATATTTGATCCTTTCCAGGAGCATACATTTTCTTCCAATAGTATTTTAGTATTGTCCTACTGAGAAACTACATTAAGCCAAAGAACTGAAAGTAATTTGAAATAAGGAATATCATTCCACAGCAAAGATACTGTGAGAGTGCATATAGATACCAGGGAATTGCATAGTGGAAGATAAATTTCTCTTAGTAACCCTTAAGTGCTTTACAGTTTAAAAGTTTAATTCCAGCACTTTGAATAGAGCTTTGAAAATCTCCACTGATTAAAAATGATTTTAAAATATGATTCACCTTTTCCAGCTTTGTTAATTTGGAAAACAAAAGAGTGGAGAATTTTGAATGTTTGTTTTCACACACTTCTGTTTGGAACCCATTGCATTAAGCCCTTAAAGTATAACAGACCTGAGCAAATCACTGCCATTCCATTCAAACTGGAGATGTGAAATCTGAAGAGGCTGATTCAATTTGAGTTTGAAATTTGATATTGAGAGCCATCTGATTTGATTTGAGACACTTTCAGATTCAGAGATTTGTTTAAGAAAAGAAGGTTCATCTATAAGATATAATGGAAAAGTGTCAAAGCTGCTTCATTTTTTTTTTTTTTTAGCAGAATCAAATGAAATAACAGGAACGGTAGATTTTTTTTTAGAAGATGTTAATCCAGCCTGGTTTTAGCTGGGTACCATCAAGGTTTTCACTGCAATAAATGTTTGAAACTTTCCCCTGCAACTGTGCAAAGGCATTGACAGAGACAGCAGAGATGGGAAAAGGATAGGAGAGCAACTCACCGCTTATCGAGAAAAATATTTGTAGTGATGTTGAACCATTTCAGAAAGTGCTCTGCTTTACTTTAAAAGCAAAACCTTTTCAAAACAAGTTAAAAAATTAAGCTTTTTTCCCCCAAGTGCTTTTCCAGCATGTTAAGCTTTGCATGACACTGAAATATTCGTATCTATTGATTTAATTTTATGATTTTAATTAATTGCTACATTAATTTTAAATTTAAAATAATTTTTAATGTTTTAGATAATTTAAAATATTTATGTTATTCATTAATACCATAACACATACTGACTTTGTACAGGAGAATGGCTCTGCTGCCTCTGATCACTGGATTTAGGTGGTGCCAAGAGGGCAGCATAATAGTGTGGCAAGCTTAATCTCTTTTTGTAAGGATGTCATAAACAATGTCTTTACAGAGGTGGGAAATCTAGTAGATCTGAGCATAAAAACATTTCATTCCAACAAAGGTCTGAGAGGCAATAGAAGAGAATAGAAGAGAATATTTGTAGCTCAGGTTGATCTGTGAAATCCTTAGTGCTCCCTGAGCTTGGTTGTTTTCTTGCAGACATTTCATTACAAGATGTTACTATAGGAGATAACCAGAATGAGCTGAGAGAGGGGTCAAGCATGTCATCAGTGTGGAGTTTCTTTGTGCCCACAAAAGATCTAAGCCCAGCTCTCCTTGAATTCTGTTGACTCTTATTCACTCTCAATTTGCCTTGACTGTTAGTAGTTCCTGTTCTTGTTTAGAGGTAGCATGGAATACACTTGCACTCGTTTGAACACCTCTGGTTCCTGATTTCTCATGCTGACAGTTACCTAGTTGGGTAATGAAAAGTCTGCAAGAAGCCCCTGCAAGATTAGCCAAAATGTATCCAAACCAAATCCAAATTGTTGGAAATGTAATTATCGTCAAGGTACCTTCTTTCATGCTTGGTGGCTATGCCCTGAAGCGAAAAAATATTGGATTAAAATACAAGGGTGGCTACAAGATTTAACAAAATGTCAAATCGAATTAAATCCGGAAAAATTTCTCCTGGGAATACTTAAAAAGAAATTTGATAAGAAAATAAGATATCTGATCTTACATATACTAACTGCGGCAAGAATTGCATTCGCGCAATATTGGAAGGAACGCAATATACCACCAGAGGGGTTGATTATTCAGAAAATTTATGAATGTGCCGAGATGGACAAACTCACCTTAGAATTAAAAGAAAAAGATGATTCGGAATTTTATGCGGTTTGGGAAAATTGGTATAATTGGATAGACAATAGAAATAAAAATTGGAAATATACATAAGGTTATTGTGTAAATTAGGTTATTGTGGGTTAGATTGAATGTACATAGTGTATATATTGTATAGAATGTAGATTCATAGTATATAAAAATGACATAGTCTGCTGAATATGTACTGTATTAAAAAAAATAAAAAATATTTAAAAAAAAAAGAAAAAGAAAGAAAAGTCTGCAAGAAAACAACCAAGCTCAGAGAGCATCAAGGACTCCAGAGTTTTTGGAGATGATCAGTTTTATGGCTAGCTACTGAAGTTGGAGAACCCATTGCCTCATTCAACCCATTCTCCTCTCCCCTCATGCCTTCTCTACATATGACAAAAATTTGCAACATAGACTATGTCTGAAACAACTCCAGAAGTCACAAAAAAACCCTTGGGGCCTGAACAATCGATGCTTTACAATGCTATGAAGCTTTGCAGCAACCTGATGTGACACGCTATATTGAGCCAGGTCTCTGTTTAGTTTTCAAATCAGCTTCGATGGGGCAATCCAGGCAAATCTTTGTTGATTTGAAGCATCCCTCTAAACGACTGCACAGCCTTAACTTCCAGCTATTGTCATTTTCACAGTAAAGAAAGGTAAAAATCTATAGTGTGGGTATAAAATTATATTGGGAAAAATGTGTGCTATCCAGCTACTTAAATTCTGCCTCCAATTATGTTTAATAATATTGTCTCTTCTCACTTACCCTTTATATTAAAGCAATAAATTTTTGGTGAGAAATTTTTTTTTTAAAGGAAATGTGTGTTCTTTTCATAACTACCATGTTTCCTAATCATGCCAATGTGAATTCAATACCGCAAATCTATTTCTTCTGTTCTCTGATCTAACTGAAATCAATCCTTCAAAGCAACGAGTGCATTGCAAATGTAAATGTTTTCTTAAAATCAATGCAATTATTCCACAATCTACTTTTTTTAAGGTGCAGTGAACTATGACTGCTGCTTTTCCTTTTTTTTTTTTTTTTAGAAATTACTTGTTTTCTGTTTCAGAAATCTTGCACTCTTTACACACAGGTGCAAGAGAGGGATGTGTGGCTAACTAGCTGGTTATATCTTCTTGATGAAGCAAAGAACTTTATTATTATAGGAGAAGGATGACATCAGAAATGCATTGTTTTGGCTTGGGAGAAATGCATAATAATGGCTCGTAATTCCTATGCAAAAGCATATTGAGTAGAGCAACACATCATTCTCAACTAAAGGTTTTTAATTATGATTTATTTAACTAACCATAATTGAGGTTGGTCCCATCCTTGGTACCTCTCTGGAAGTCCCTCAAAACAGGCTTGGGGGTCTCAGGAAAATGGAGAATTGGCAAGATGGCTACATTATCTTGTATCTTCTAGCTTTTTAAAATAACATCAATGTTTTTATTACAGAACGATTGTTAATGTATATTTTTTTATGGTTGGTTTTTTATTTTATGCCATCCAGAGTCACGTTTGAGAAATGGGCAACTAGATAAATAGGATAAATAAATGAATGAAGGAATGGATCAATCAATCAAGGGGAAGGCTGGGTCAAATCATTCATTAAGCCAAAGTCGAACAAGCCCATTTATAAATTTGTAAATCCTGTCTTCATGAGAGACATATATAGAAGTAATTCAACCACTTCAGAGCAGGTAAGAATTACTTTTAGCACTTTGCTTCAGGATCAGAGATGATGTGATTTGCCTTGAGAATTGAAGTGAGGCATCTGGAGACGAAGCATGGAGGTGGGGCTGACTAGCAAATGCCAAGTGAGGCTATTTGGCAATGCAGAACATTCAAAGAGGCAAATTGCCTTCCTTCTGAGTCTCAGTGAATTACAGCTATTTCATACACTCCTAAACATTGTTTCAAAGGTGATTTTTCAAAAGGCAACTGGACTGCTTTTTCCTTGAGGAAAAAGAAAGCGACGAGTCGCTTCTCATCTAAAAATCTTCATCGGTTGTAATGGAAGGATAGGTTCTGACAGGATGGTGGGAATGGCACAGATAAACCCCCAAGTGGCCTCAACAACTGTCAGAGAGGGGTCTATCAACATTCACCACAACCGACTTGTCACGACCAACTCACCACAGCCAACTCTCCATGGCCAACTCATTGCAGCCAACTCACCGTGGCCAACTCACTGCAGGACAACTTCCCATGGCCAACTCACCATGGGACAAGAGTTACACTAATATCAAAGAAATGGTGGAATAGAATCAGAGAAGATAAAATTGTTGAAGGAGCTATATTATCATCAAGTAGTAAAGATTCACAAGAACAAGGTCAAGTCAAGCAGCAATCTACGGAAATGAAAGAAGATCCAAAATCACAGAGAATGACTCGTGCAGCTTATAGACGCAAAGAGAGAGAGCAACAAAAGTTGGAGGTGATACTTACAACACAGCAAGTCATTTCAGAGCCAGTGTGGGGAGCGAGACCGAAAAGATCAGTAACAGCTGATTTGCAAGGAGCGTTCCAGAGGCTCGCTGTCACTAAAGATGGCAAAGTTCCTGACATGGAATGTTAATGGTTTGAATTCTCCGCAGAAAAGGAAGAAAATATTTTATTATTTGAAACAACATAAAAATGATGTTATTTGTTTGCAAGAAACTCATATTACATTTATTTTAAATAATTGAACTGAATTATTGTCAAATTGTCCCATGATGAATTGTCCCATGGCAAGTTGAGCACGGCAAGTTGGCCATGACGAGTTGGCCACAACGAGTTATCCCATTCCGCTCAGAGAGAGTGCTAACAACCAGATGACTGCAAAGAAATAGGATCCTTCCATTTCCCTGCTCCCCCCCCCCATCCTGTCAGAATCTATCCTTCCATATCCCCACCATCCTGTCACAACTGATGAAGCTTCTTGGATGAGAAGTTAAATATCTTTTTTTCCCTCAAATAAAAAACAGTTCAATTACTTTTTGAAAAAGCACCTTCGAGACAACTATGACCTGGATGACTGAGAAATCCAAAGACACTCTACGGCAGGGGTCCTCAACCTTGGCAACTTTAAGACTTGTGGACTTCAACTCCCAGAATTCCTCAGCCAGTGTGCCTGGCTGAGGAATTCTGGGAGTTGAAGTCCACAAGTCTTAAAGTTGCCAAGGTTGAGGACCCCTGCTCTACGGCGTTATACTTTTAATGTTGGAGGTAGGAAATAAGAGAAAAGAAAAGGAAATCTAATTAGATGTAGTTTATACAAGCACCATTCAGCAATTATATGCTTCCATACATCCATATGCTGCAACCTGCATTTGTCTTAGTTTTTTAAACAAGAAACCTCTGTTCTTTGAGGATTGCACCCATTCCACCCAGCTATGGCTATAGTCTTCTGGTTTTTCTTGATCTACTTGCTCTTTCTTTATGCATTTGCTTCACAATTCAGACCTCATTTATTCTCTCTCTATGGCAAACTGTTCCAATATCCTTCTTTCATACTGTTCAGTCACATTTGAATTTAATCCACATTCATTCATTTTGACTGTATCTTGCTCTGTTTTTAACCACACAGTTAAGTAATTTATTCTCACTGTATTTAGTTACCTTTTATATTTCTCCTGACATATGCAGTTCTCATTTCCATTAATAAAATGGCATAAATATTTGATTACGCAGAACCTTTTTTATTTCTTTTACAAACATTCTTTGCAATAGATCGCATGCTACCCATACCTTTCTACCTATGTTTGTGCATTTTAAAATTTCTCTATTTTCCCATCTTTTGTACGCATACCACCCAAGTTCACTGCTTGCCCTAGTTTTCCACCATTTCTGTACAACTCACAATTGTATTTTCTATTTTTTTGGTCAAATCTATTTCTAAACCTAGCAAGGCCAAAGTGACAAAATACGCTTTGTGATATCAGAATAGGAACTCCATCCTTTTAAAACTGTGTCTTGATGTTGCTTGTAAGTACATAAGAGGCAAAGTCTGCATCATGATGCACATTTCATTCACTACCTTTGATTTTCCATATCCGAATGATCAGAGCCATCTCTTTCGTTGCATGGTACAATCTATCGAATATGCACTGCAAATTATTCAGTTTTCAGCTCATGACATAATTTTCATGCAAAAGTATATACCTGTCAAGGTTTCGGTTGAAAAGCCCAATGAAGTAAATCCACCAGAGACATTGCAATCTCTAATGTAAAGCTTTATTAGGCATAGCATACCAGCATGTTAGAAAGAATATCAGCTCTGGCAATATGGCGGGAAAAAGTTAATTAAGAGGATAAAACCTTCCCTCCCCTCTCTGACAGTTCAGGTCACATTGTTCAATTAATCTTCAAACGTCTATTATGAGAAGAAAGCCTCCATTCGCCAAAACTTCTCTTCAGGGATCTTTCACCTCTGCGTTCCAAACCTTATCCCCTGTCTCCCTCCCCCCCCAGGACTGTAGGCAAGCTAGAAGCATCATGTTAGTTCAGAAGCAAGGGATCTTCATAGCTTGACAATACCTTTGTATATGGGGAATGATTTTTATTTTTTTATATTATTTATATTTTACAATACCTTGGTAAGCCCACACTTGGAATACTGCATCCAGTTTTGGTCAGCGCGATGTAAAAAATATGTTGAGACTCTAGAAAGAGTACAAAGAAGAGCAACAAAGATGATTAGGGGACTGGAGGCTAAAGCATATAAGGAAAGGCTGCTGGAATTGGGTATGTCTAGTTTAATGAAGAGAAGGGTGAGGGGTGACATAATAGCAGTGTTCCAATATCTCAGGGGCTGCCACAAAGAAGAGGGAGTCAAGCTATTTTCCAAGGCGCCTGAAGGCAGGACAAGAAGCAACAGATGGAAACTAACCAAAGAGAGAAGGAACCTAGAACTAAGGACAGTTAGAACAATTAACCAGTGGAACAACCTGCCTCCAGAAGCTGTGAATGCAGTAATACTGGAAGTTTTTAAGAAGAGACTGAACAGCCATTTGTCTGAATTGGTATAGGGTTTCCTGCCTGAGCAGGGGGTTGGACTAGATGACCTCCAAGATTCCTTCCAACAGTATTATTATTATTATTATTATTATTATTATTATTATTATTATTATTATTATTATTATTATTATTATTATTATTATTATTATTATTATTGCTTTATTCAAATTGTCAGGCACAGCTTCAGTCTCCAAGTTTACCTTAAGTTGCACAGCCACCCCATTAAGCATATTTTAACATTTCTCCAGTTACCCTATCAACATCTGTAGGATTACCTTTTTGCAACATTCTTATAGCATTTATGATTTTCTAGCAGATATTTTTTGCTTCAGTTTTATTCCATAACATATCACAATTGTGCCCGTGCAATCTTTAAAATATTGTGTCCATCATTCTGTCATTTCAACTTCATCTGAAGTCATTACAGCACTTTTATTTTTCATTCTGTCCACCCTGGTAGAGGTTTCTTGTTTTGGCCCTGTTTGCCCTCTTCTGAAACAATCTTTCAATTAATTAAAATTGTTTTGCATTTCTGTTCTTTCAGCATTATGGTAATTGTTCCTTTCTTTCTTTAACTATATTTTTTCAAGTCTCTTTTGATCTATATATAATTATTTAATACCCTATGCATGTAATTATATAATTCTATTAGTTAGAACATTATATAATAATAGTTGTAATAATTATATAATAAAAATTACAACAATTGATCAGTGGAACGATTTGCTTCCAGAAGTTTTGAGTGCTCCAACAGTGGAGGTTTTTAAGAAGAAATTGGACAATCTTTTTTCTGAAATGGTATAGGATTTATTGCTTGAGCAGAGGGTTGGACTAGACAACCTCTAAGGTCCCTTCCAACTCTGTTATTCCTTTTTTTACAGCAGCAGCAGATTGCCTTTCCCCCCCTATATTCTCGCTCTCTTTTTTTTTCATTTCATCAAGCATCCTTAACCTGGAATTCTGAAACCTGCAAATGCAGTACATTTGGAAGAAGCCTTTCTGGGTGAGACTGTCTTAAAGGATCCATCAATCAGGAAACATATTGGCTCTCTCCCTCTAAATTGTCAGATATATGTCAGGTGCTAAAGTTTCCCAGGGCATGAATGCAAGGAATGTAAATAGGCAATTATAACTCAGTACTGTCTGTGGGAAATTTAAAATAAACTTTCTGTTAGTCTGGGTAAAATAAAAAATGCACTAAAATTGAATCCAAGAAGAAATAAATAACTCAAGATACTTACTGAACTTTACCGAGCCAATCAACTGTTTTAAAAGGTTTGAATTCTGAAGTTGTAATAAAGATTCAGTTCAAGATGTGCCGTGCCATATATGTAAAGGAGAACAACAGGAGAACAACAGGTAATTCTCTCTATATATAGATTAACCTAAATCTAGTGCTACATGCTGTAGTGACAACACTGTGTAGTGTTTTGATCATAGTGCTACTCTCTTGTTCCTCAGGAAAATTCTGGTATGGCTTCTCTCAGGGTAGAATTGGCTGTTTCTTAACAAAAGCTCACTCCCAAATACAGACAATGAGTATATTGTGAAGGAAACTTACAGCAAAGGATTGAGTGCTTAATGTTTCCCCATTCAGTAAATTTTACCCAACAGTTTTCTCCATTAGATTCTCTTCATAGGGATGGTTAATAGTATATTTCATTTTGATATTATATTTAATGGGGGAAATCCCATTCCAGGTTTTTATGGATGCTGCTGAATGATCTAGTTTTTCCTGTCTGTTCCTCTGTTTACCTGGGATTTCAGCTGAACTTACCTAGTTATATCACTTGATATGATTTTGTCATTACTGCCATGTATTATGGCTTTAACTTTTGAAGAGCTGTATAGTTTTATTCATTTGCTTTCTGGTAATCTGTTTTGGGATTACTGTGATACTATGTTCAGAACCCAAGAGAGATTCACACACTGACCCATTTAGGCAATTCTCACTTATTAGGTAAGAGAACAGCCTCCTCATCAGTTCGCACAGAGGCTGTGAGTAAAGGATTGAAAAAGTTTCTATCTCAACAATCTTGGTGGGAGATATAGTACAGGTAGTACTTGATTTACAATCATTCATTCAGCAACCATTCAAATTTACAATGGGATGAGAAAATGACTTACAATCAATCCTCCAACTTACAATTGTCACAGTATCTCCATGGCCACAATATTAAAATTCAGGCACTTGACACCCGGCATGTATTTATAATAATTGCAGTGTCCTGGGGGGGGGGGGTTCATGTTATTGATGGTTGTGATCTTCCCAACCAGATTCCAAGAAGCAAAGTCAATAGAAGCCAGATTGCTTAACCACATGATTTACTTAACTGCAGTGATTTGCTTAACGACTGTGGCAGAAGGTTATTAAATGAGGCGTGACTCACTTAACAACTGTCTTGCTTAACAACCAAAATTCTCCACTGGGGTCATTAGTTAGTCGTTAGTCAAGGATTACCTGTAAACTGGATTCTAAAGTGAAAGCAGCCTACTTACTGAGATTTCTGTAATCTCCTCCAATCTTCTTTCAATAAATCTTGTTAAAGAAACTCTGGAAGAATCTTGCTTTCCACTGAAATAGTTCGTTAAGAACATGACAATTATTTTGAA
This sequence comes from Protobothrops mucrosquamatus, assembly GCF_001527695.2. Classification (NCBI taxonomy): domain Eukaryota; kingdom Metazoa; phylum Chordata; class Lepidosauria; order Squamata; family Viperidae; genus Protobothrops; species Protobothrops mucrosquamatus. The sequence goes on along the minus strand of NW_015390573.1, from coordinate 12,075 downwards.
TGCCAAATGGCTAGAAATATCGTAATAAATGAGGCTGCACAGGCCTTCAGAGTCAAAGGCAAAATGAGTATCAGAGAATGTTAAGACACATCTATGTGCCATACTTTTCAGTTCCTTAAACCAGTTGTGTCTTTTCCATGGATTATGTGGCTTCTTCTACGGCTGCCATACAAGTTCAGGAAAAGTCACTTCTGCTTGAAGGAGTTGCAAATAGTATGGTTGCACTTACAAGCTCTTCAAATGCACCTTTGTGCATTTTGAATTTGAAGTATTGCACAGTTCTAATAAATACATATCTGCAATGGATATTCGGTTGAAGATTCATATTCTTCCTTATTGCTAATTGCCTTCATCATATGCACCTAATATTAAGTCTTAACAAATGATATGTGGCCTTGGGGAGTGGTGCTTTATTACATCATAGAATTTTACCCATTTAATCTTCCTCTATTTTTATATCCAGTGCTTTGTAGGCTCCAACCATTGACAAACTGGCTAAAAACTGGGATAATGCAAGATTCACCCAGCCTACCCCTTGCTTGAGCACATTTATATACATGGTAGCTAAGACCCATCTCTATCTTTTTAAAAAAATTTATTCCTCCTCCAAAAAGGGGAAAAAATTTAATCATTCCATAGAAATGTAAGGTGGTTGTTTTGAGTATCTATGGATAATACAGCAGATTTTCTATTTCAGCAGCACCTTTTTGATTTGCCCGCTCAGGCTCAAGAACAAAATGCTAGCAATTTGGAGAGGCTGCCTCAGGTGCCGTTGGTTGAACCTTGTTAGCAGAGAAGCTTGTTAGTCAATCAGAAGCTCTGCATGAAACAGGCAAACATAATGCCCCCAAAATGGAAATAGATTTCTCGATTTCCTACCGAGAGAAAGGCAAATGATTGTCTGGGATGCATTAGGAATGCCAGGCAGTGGTGCCTCTCCTAAATGCCGGGAGTCTGGCTCAGATGCTGTCACCAGCAGTGCTTGTCACTGCCTGACTTGCTGAGCAGTTCATTGTGACCTGTGGTCATTTTTGCTTCTGGCAAACAGGTTGCCTGGCTCACTCACCACCAACAAAGTCTGGAATTTAGCTTGCATTTGTAGCCTCCCTAATGTGGCTTCAGAAGTACCATGAAAAATGCCAGGTTTTGCCTGGATTGGAATAATCAACCCATTCTGCCCAGCAGAAAAAAGTAAACCTTCTTATGGATGGGCCCTACTGCTGATTGATTAAAACTAAAATATATATTTCACATGTTTCTTTATTTTTAAGACTCAAAGAAAGACTTGAGCAGGACTCTTTATTAAGTACATTCAGTGTTCTTGGAACTATTAAGGTTTAATGGACAGTAAAAGATGTGCTGGATGGATTCAGTGCAGATCATGTCATGGTTAATTGTACCATGGTTTAATGAATTGACCTAATTTTCTCTTTGTGGCATACTCAAAACCATAAATTAAACAAGTTGGCTGGATTGCACACAACAGGCTGAATCATAAACACTCCAATCCCTGAAAGTATCCAATTGAAATCTAATAAGACTAAGATCCTCTAAAGTAGGGGTGTCAAACTGCTGGCCCGCGGGCCGGATGCATCATGGCAAAACCACGCCTACCCCATTGCCGGCAATGGAAAAAAAGTTGTGATACGTTGTGACACATCATGTGACGTTGCGAGTTTGACATCCCTGCTCTAATGAATCTCCCATTCCTGTGGGAAAGACCTACAGGACCTCTGCAGTCTCTTTCCAACTTTCTAAATCTTTGATTTTTGCATTAAGCTGTATTTAATTATTTGTGGTCTTATAGGGTCTGGGGTTTTTTTTTAAAGAAAAAAAAACAGGATTTGTTGTTATTTATTTCCCAGAAAATTTTGCTTTTGCTAGTGAATAAGATTTATGGAGAAAAGTAGACCAGTTGCTATTTTTGATTAACAACATGTACGTATGTTTTCAGCTGATTGAACAATTCTCCTGTCTGACCTCTGCTCATGTTCAATGCCACCAGTTATGATCTTTCTTTATCTCAGCGTCACAGGAAACAATCTAGGCAAAATTATCTTGAACTAAAATACCGCTTCATATTATCTACCGTCAACCCAACTGTTCAGCATATCCCATGTAATCTTCCCTCTATCTCTTTCTCTTTTATTTCTTTATTTTCAAGTTTTGTTATCCTTTTCATATTGAAAGCAGATCTAATGAGTCTTACGGTTATTATCCTCAATTAAAAGAATAGAACTTTGGTTCACCACTCCACAGTTCCTATTCTTAGCTCAGTATAAGGTTTTCTTTTTCTTTTTTCCTGCTAACTGATCATAAAGGGAACAATCTTTTGTCACAGAGTTCTGATCCACCCATTTCCCCCCCCCCATCCTTTTCATGGTAGTCTGGCTGGTCTCCTAGTGTAAAACACTATATTCTGCTCCTAAAACAGAGGATTCCTTCTTTTTATCTCAGGATAAAAGATACATTATTTAGTTAATGAAATTCACAAGAGGACAAGTTCTAATGAAGGTTTAAGGGTGGGTTCACCTAAGAATCTAAGCAAAGATGTATTTGGCTAAAGTGCGGCTTATCATATTGTAGACTAGTTGCTGTGTGAATCCAGCCGATGGGATTAATTTATTGTTTAGTGCATCATATGAATCCAACAAAATGGGATGTATAAACCAAGTTTAAGTAATTATGGACATGTGGGCTGTGTTGTGTGATCCCTGAGTGTTCATAATTCAGTGTGTGGTATATCCTCCCTTCAATAAAACATAGTTCAAATGCTGTGCAAACACAACTTCCATTTTAGAGCTTGCCAAGGAACAGCGTGGAACTCATCTTAACAACCCTATATTGTTTCCATGTGAAACTTTATCCTGATCATTTATTACTTTTCTGAGCTCCATAATCTAAATTGCATATTGACCTTAGTTTCCTCGACCTTTTTTCCACTTTCCCTGTCCTTTATCAAACCCAAAACAAGAGACATATTATACATTAGCAGCTTTATGGGGACATTAGTGGCTCAGCAGTGCTACCATCATTCTTCCCCATATTATTTTTTGATTGCTTTATGTCCAATCGAAGTTTGCATTTAGCTCAGTTATTTAGCTGATGAACAGATCTGTGGTCCAGCTTTCAAGCTGGCTTTTTTCCTTTCCTCCCTCAGCTTATAGTAATGCATACCACAGCTAGAATCTAATTTAATGTATTTCATGAAGTCTAATGATGAATTAATCTGTATTATGATCCAAGGAATAGAGGGCTTCAGAGCTAGTTATATATTATTAGCAAAAGCACTGTCTATCTATCCTTTTTTCTTAATGCTAGGCTGAATTAATAATAGTCCATATCTGTCTCAGGCAGCATAGGGATGGCCCTGATGTCTTTTGAGCCAGAATAGAAAGTGAGTAACTGGAAATTCTGATACTGGGGAATCTCATAACTGGAGAATGACAGGTTGCAGATGGTACATGTGGGCAGGTTGCAGATGGGCCCCTAACTTGTGGGGTGCCACAAGGGTCGGTCCTCTCTCCACTCCTGTTCAATATTTATGTGAAGCCGCTGGGGGAGATCATTCGTGGCTTTGGGGTGGATTTCCATCAGTACGCTGATGATACTCAGCTGTACATATCCACCCCGGGCCACCCCAACGATGCCCTGACGTGATGACCCGGTGTCTGGAGGCCGTGAGGGTCTGGATGGGGAGGAACAGACTCAGGCTCAACCCTTCCAAGACCGAGTGGCTGTGGCTACCGGCGCCTCGGCATAGTCAGCTGGTTCCATCGCTGACTATAGGGGGCGAAACTTTGGCCCCCTCGGATAGGGTGCGCAATCTGGGTGTCCTCCTGGACTCGCGGNGTATAATAATAATAATAATAATAATAATAATAATAATAATAATAATAATAATAATAATAATAATAATAATAATAATAATAATAATAATAATAATAAAGTTGAAAGGGACCTTGGAGGTCATCTGGTCCAATCCCCTGCTCAGGCAGGAAACCCTATACCATTTCAGACAAATGGCCGTCCAGTCTCTTCTTAAAAACTTCCAGTGTTGGAGCATTCACCAACAAGCAGGTTGTTCCACTGGTTAATTGTTCTAACTGTCAGGAAGTTTCTCCTTAGTTCTAGGTTGTTTCTCTCCTTGATTAGTTTCCATCCATTGCTTCTTGTCCTGCCTTCAGGCGCCTTGGATACTGGATATGTTCCATTGGTGTGATAGGATAAGATAGCTTTTATTGTCATTTTTTACTATGAGCACACTTGCCTGTGTTAAAAATGAAATTATGTTGCCTGCTCTCAAAAGAAAGTAAATATTGACTTCTGGTTTGCCATCCTGGTGCCGCAAATGCTGGAAGACGAGCTCCGTCTTTTGCATCCAATTTCATCCCACTGGGGGACCCTGGAAAGTGTCGAAAGTTGCCCTGTAGGGGTGACGAGCAAGGAGATGACCCCACTTGATCATGGGATGGTGGCGGCCCTTTCGTTGGATCTGGGGAAGCCCTCCAAACCGGCAGGGGAAAGACCGGCCATAGCAATATGGCTTGTCACTAAGCTGTTAACAGCTGAAGTCAAAATCACCACCAAGCACCTTTAAAGCAATGCGGATGAAACTGGGTGAGATCTGATCTTCTCTTTAAGACTTTAAGTATTTTTTCCTGTAAAAGTCCGCCTGGACTACTGTAATGCTCTCTACATGGGGCTTCCCTTGAGGAGCACCCGGAGGCTCCAGCTAGTCCAAAATGCGGCTGCGCGGGCGGTGTTGGGAGGGACTCGTCGCTCCCACGTAACACCGCTGCTGCGCGAGCTGCATTGGCTGCCGGTGGCCTTCCGGGTGCACTTCAAGGTGCTGACTATCATCTTTAAGGCGCTCCATGGCAGCGGACCAGGATACCTTCGAGACCGCCTTCTGCCACAGATTACCTCCCATCGGCCAGTACGCTCCCACAGGGTGGGTCTCCTCAGGGTGCCGTCGGCCAGACAGTGCCGGCTGGCGACCCCAAGNATGAGCTGCCCCCAGAGATCAGGGTGATCCCTGATCTCCCTTCCTTCCGCCGCGCCCTCAAGACATGGCTGTTCCAACAAGCGGGACTGGCCTAGGATAATTTTTAAGAGGGGTTTTTAGAGGGGTTTTTAATCATATTTTAATCAGACAATTTAAATATTTCATTTTAATTAATTTTAACTTTGTGATTGTTATTGGTATTTTTAATTGATTGTCAGCCGCCCTGAGTCCGCAAGGAGAAGGGCGGGATATAAATTCGAATAATAAAATAAATAAATAAATAATAAATGTGAATTCCTCCACGTATGGGAAAAAAAGGGATGCCCCACATGATGATGGGAGCTGCTCCTATCTCCTCTAACAAAAGGCATCTGAATAAAAATTCACGAAGTACGTACATAAAGGGGAGGTTCAGAATTAACCATTTTAGAAAGAAGTGTCCTATCCACTCAGAGTCCATAGTTTAAGGAATTTCTAGATAAGATGCACTCAATGAAACTTCCCTTTTCCACTGCACCATCACTACTTTTGACATGCTTGTCTTCTCCACCTTTGCCCAATGGACGTTGTTCACCTTAAGGAAGGTCAGGGGTAGAAAATAGGCTTTTGAGTTAAATATAGAAGAAGGATAGGCTTCCCCCCCCCTTTCCTATCATGCGGTATTTTCTGTAGGAATCTTATGGTGGGGAGTGGGTGAAGCGGGGAGGATAAGTTTTTCTCCTTTTGACATTCTCCCGCTCTTCCAAACAAATTGTTTGTTTATTTTCTCTGTCCTTCACTTTCTTTTTCTGGCATCCTTTTTCTCTTCCTCTCCCAGCAAAAGCTGCAGGAAATATGAAGATGCTCTCACCATAGCTGACCTTTTGCAGAGGGCTTTTGAAAGTAAAAGCTGAAGGCTGCATACAGCTTGAATACTGATGTTGCTTATTCCAAAGAGGTAGAAAGTCCCAAGCCAAGACTTGGGCTTTCTGAGACAAGGGATTAAATGGTACCATCGCTGCAGTCAAGAAGACACACTTGAACCAGACAGCAGCAATGAAGTATCTGAGTGCAACTGCCTAGCTTAGAAGTAAAGGATACAAAAAGACCAAAACACCTCCTTGCCAGCAATCAACACCCAGATAAGCAGAGATTAAACTCAATATTAATACTAGATCAAAAATCAAGCCGTAAACAACATCCCAATCAAGGAACTACTAATTTAGATACACAGTTAGAACAACAGCCACATCAAGGAACCTCCAAGAACTCTCCCACCACCACTGACAGGGCAAACCTTGTATATGAGCACAGATCTAGCACTGAAGATGTTACCTAGTTGGGTAATGAAATGTCTGCAAAAAACCAACCAAGACTCTGGAAGAATAGCAAGGGGCTATTGTTGTCCAAAATTCAGCTTTAAGCATCTGCTAGTAAAAACAGTTATCTTGAACTGACTAATAATAGCAGCAGTCCTAGCCCCTCCAGTTTATAAAGAAGTAACTGTCTGAGATTGAAGGTAACTGCTGTTGGTCAAAGCAGAATAGAATAGAGCTGAAAGGGACCTGGGAGATTGTCTAGTCCAGCCCCCTGCTCAAGCAAGAAAACCTATACCATCTCAGACAGGTGAATGTCTAGTCTCTTCTTAAAAATCTCCAGTGATGGAGTGCCTATGATTTCTGGTAGCTGTTCCACTGGTTAATTGTCCTTCCTGTCAGGAAGTTTTTCCTTAATTCCAGGTTGCTTCTCTCTTTGATCAGTTTCCAACCATTGTTTCTCGTCCTTCCTGTCTGGTGCTTTGGTGAACAACCTGGCCCCCTCTGCCTTGTAGCAGCCCCTCAGATACTGGAACACTGCTGTCATGTCTCCCCTATTTCTTCTTTTCTTTAGACTAGCCAAACCCAAGTCCCTTAGCCATTCTTCATATGTTTTAGTCTCCAGGCCTTTGATCATCTTAGTTGCTCTTCTCTGATTTTTTTTCCAAACTCTCAACATATTTTTTGTGATATGGTGACCAAAATTGGCTGCAGTATTCCAGGTGTTTATTCCATTGCAAGATGTAGAATGTCTAATCTGACCTCCTGTTTATAGTTGCTTCTTCCTCTTTATTACCAGTTCCTGTAAAAGAGGTTATAGCTGAATCTGCAAAGCTAATAAGAAGAGAACAGTCATGTCAACCCTTGATGACCCTGGCTCTGATTAAAATGCTACTCATCAAGGTGATCCATCAGATTACTCACAACTGGGACTTTTGCTCCAGTTTCTAACAATGGTTTTTCCCCCCCTCACAATGCATAATTCTCGTAATTCATGATCCTTGACACAATTTCTCATCCATTCCCTTACACAATAAATTGCTCATGTAGAAAAAGAAATCGGGTCTATATAGTGGATTCATGGTACATTGCTCCTTCAGGCTAATTCATTCCAGTCAATGAAGATCTACATCCTGATCAGATTTTTTCCTTCAGCATATTACTAGGTTTCTTGGCCAATAATATTTAGGTAATAGTTCTTTTGGATAAGAAATATGAATATACACGCTTTCCAGAAAGAAAATCTGCATACACACAATTTGCATTGTTATAATATTGGTGTAGTATTGTTTCAGAAATTGATGCATAATTTTAATTAAAAACGGGGAAACACAACTATTGTCTTATCATCATCTCTACCACCAACACCATTATAATTAGCCCCAACCCTATTGGCATTTATGAAATCCGTCAAATCCTGGTTCTTTCAACAGGTTTGGGAATCCCAGGGAAACAGGGTTTGTTTGTTTGTGCGTTGTTTGAGTTTCTTTTCCTTACTCAGTTTTTTCCTCTGTATTTTTTCAGTATTCCCTTTATTTCTCATTGAAAACCTGTAAAACAAAATGTGCCATCCTTGTTTGACATAGCTGCAAAGGCACTGGATTTCAGTAGAGGATTTTAAGAGCTATGTTATGAGCTGCAAATTACCGTGTACTTTGCAAAAACTCCTTTTCTTATCCTTGGAATGCTTATGATCAATACTGCCAGCCCCATTAGTTAGGCCAAACTGGAAATCTACTCTATGGGAAGACTAAAATTAATTTTATGGAGATTGGCTTTCATAACAGAATCTTCAAAGTCTGATTGTTCTGTAGCTCCTCCTCCTTATTGTTCAGGGGTGTCTGTCTGAACTGTTTCAAAACATTGTTTCATTGTGGACTTTAAAAATATTTCAGTCCTTTTTTGACTAGGCAACAGATCCTATATATTTTCATCAAGATCATCTTTCTGATTTCCTATTAGTACATATGATCAATTCCATTCACTGGCTCCAGGCAAATTATGTGCTGCTCATTATGCTTCTGGCTAAAACCTGCAAGCTCTCGATGCTTAGCTATAAAGGAACATGAGTCCCATGCCAAAAATGATTCTTGTCTGTCAAATCTTGATGGTATGTGAGCTCATAACAAAGAAAAGAAGAAACATATAATAGCATATAAAAGTTTCTTCACTCTGAGATCCTTCCAGTGCCTCCAAACCCCTATCATAGCCATAGCTCTTTTGCAAGGTGTTATGACTAACCAGGTGGCGGAATCTAGCTGACTATGGCTGATCTTGACAAGGAAAGCTAGGCTAGTCATTCTTAGTGTTTGAATGGTACAATCTAGCTGACCCTGGATGAAGAACTAAACAGATTGAACTTGATCAGCGATCAGTTACAGGTAACTATGCTCCTGACTGTAGAAATTTAGGTTTAGGATCAATAGAGTCATCAAAGAGTGCAAAGAATTTGAAATAAGAATTTATGCAATAGCAGGAATACTTAGGCTTAGAACCATAGTATTCTAAGAGATAGGGCATATCCAGCTGGCCATTACAGGCAATTGGTGGACCCTGGTTTTAGAGGGAGCTTGGGATTTTTCTCATGGACCTGTCAGGCACTTTGGTCAAGGTCTTGGCTGAAGCCAGACATAGGCATGTAACAAGGGCCCTGGATCAGATTGCTCCTATGAAGCAACCCTCTGTGTGCCAATCTTGAGGAGCTTCTTGGTTTTCTGATGACCTCTGACAGGTGAAATGTCAGAAACAATCCCCGGAGTGCTGTTGGAAAAAGACAAAAACTGTATCTGATCAAATACAAGCAAGAGCCCACATTTGGGCCTACATCATGGTGATAAGGGTGGTGAAACATTGCTATTTCTCCACCTTTATTGCACTTGCCAATACCAACCTGGTGGCCCTGTTTAGGATGATCTACTCTCTCTACATGGGGGGGGGGTATGGGGGGAGGACTTGGGCCACCAGATTATCTCCAGGAAGTGGACCTAGGATCTAGAAAACATAGCACCTCTGTTGTGGTCCCCACCTTCTAGAAAATAGCATCCCTCCAAAGATTAAGAACAGCACTCTCTCTCTCTCTCTCTGGGATTGGTCCCAGAATTGGGGTTGATATTATTTATTTATTTATTTGTTTGTTTGTTTGTTTGTTTATTATTTGTTCAATGGCCCCTGTTTTCTTTTGATGTTTTTGTTGTCCATTGGATTATTTTAATCTGGACTGCATGTATGATGCAAAAGTTTTAGCTATTTTTATGTTTTCCCTATTTTTGTACACCATCAGTTGAGCAGCCAATAAATTTAAATAAATAAATCAAATGTTGTGATTGTAACTCTGGTTGAACAACAAGGATCTCTCAAGCTTCTCCATGTAGTTGAGTGCAGAAGAAAGAACACTGAATAGGGAATGAAGAATTCTCTAGTCCTTCAGAAAGTATGTAAACCTGAATCAAATCATGACTTCAGCCTGAACAAATTTTCAGGGATGATTCTCACATAATCACCTTAAATACGGTAATCTTAAAGGATTATTTGAGATTTCTATTTTGGCCAAGTTAACATCAGCCTTAACTTCCTATTGCCTTTGGATGCAATAAGCAGCCAGAGTCCCATTGTCTGTCTGCTTTGGAGTACAAATGTTTAAAACAGCTTCTTTTTTGGGCATACTAAAATATATATCAGGTATTTGGCTGAAAAAATGAAGATGTTATCCACCAAGATTCATGATTTATAACTGTCTGTGGCCATAGATCAAAGAAACTGAAACAGTAATAACAGCTCTTGATTTAACAGAAGCAGCTGTGAATAGTCCTAGTGCTTGCAGCTTGCTTGCAAACACTCTTTTCTTCTGCAGTCTGCTGATTTTATGAGTGAAGATAGATAATCTAGGCATCTGAAGCTGTTGTAATGTATGCTAAGATACAGGATCATCTTTTTAGTTTGACTGATAGAAGCTTTTTTTCTCCTAAGAATGGAGGCCTTCATCATCAAATCCAATCTGTTCCTTTAAAAAAACAATACAAGCAATACAAACAAAGGAGACATTTCCTAACGGTGAGAGCAATCAATCAATGGAACACTTGCCTTCAGAAGTTGTGGGTGCTTCATCACTGGAGGCTTGCAAAAAGAGACTGGACATTCATTTGTCTGAAATGGTGTAGGGTCTCCTGCTCGAGCAAGAGGTTGGACTAGAAGACCTCCAAGGTCCCTTCCAACTCTGTTGATAAAGATCTTCATCGCTATTATTCTATGTTCTATATTCTAACACGACAATATTCATAGAATTGACTGCATGCAATCTTCTTATGTAGAGCTTTGCAGATATTGCATTGCCATGGGCACGAATTGAAGTTTGAACACTGTTTCTTCTTCTTTCTTCTTCTTTTTGGAACAGGCCATCAAGACCTATCCTGTTCTGCATAGGAATCCAAATTGAAGCACAGATGTCCAGTCTGAACACATCCAGAGAAAATCACCCTTTTTGAGTGTATGATTTCCCTGTCAAATGGCTAATGAAAATTGTCTAACATTCAGAACAACTACCAGCAACATAACTACCGTGGTAAGAAATCTTAGGAGATAAAGTTCAGTAATATCTGGTGGGCCATCTGCTGCCTATCATTTTATTCTTCAGCTTTGTGTGGTTCAGAGTACAAAATAAATAAGCCGTCAACAATTATATGGACTGAAGTTAGAACAGAACAGAACAACAGAGTTGGGACCTTGGATGTCTTCTAGTCCAACCCCCTGCTCAAACAGGAGTCCCTACATCATTTCAGACAAATGGTTGTCCATTAGAATGGCAGAAATTGTTGGGAAATGCTCAGTCAGGGAGTGAGGAGGATTCAAGCGGGAAATTAGCCTTGCATCATTACAAAGCTGCAAGAGATCCACAATTGACATTCCCATTTAAGCTCCATGGAAATTTATTTATCTTTCCCAAGGGAAAGCAAGCACTCTGGGAAGATTCCTGCATTATAGGCAGAATACAATAAAATATTGAACTCTTTGTGGGTGGATCTGGTTCTAGCACCTGACAGGAACCAGCATTGCTCAGGTCAAAAATAAGTTGTGTAAAGATTGAACTGGTGCTTTTCGATTTCAAGGCTGGGAAATCATTAGTTAAAAGTCCATTGACTAGAAAAGCCAAAATTGTTAAGACTGTAGCTAACGTCTATCTGAGAGCCAGTGTCTAAAATGCTGGACTAGGAGCCTGCAATACGTATGGAAGCTGGCTGATTAGCCAATTACTTTCTCTCTGTCCTAGACTCAGCAGTTGGATATTTCTACCAACTCACATTAGATCAGCATGTCAGATTATAGTCTATAATCTTCAATTATGAATCCTTCACCTTGCATTGGATTGGGTATTGGGTATGTCTAGTTTAACGAAGAGAAGGACGAGGGGGGACATGATAGCAGTGTTCCAGTATCTCAGGGGCTGCCACAAAAAAGAGGGAGTCAAGCTATTCTCCAAAGCGCCTGAAGGCAGGACAAGAAGCAACGGATGGAAACTAATCAAGGAGAGAAGCAACCTAGAACAAAGGAGAAACTTCCTGACAGTTAGAACAATTAATCAGTGGAACAACCTGCCTTCAGAAGCGGTGAATGCTCCAACACTGGAAGTTTTTAAGAAGAGACTGGACAGCCATTTGTCCGAAATGGTATAGGGTTTCCTGCCTGAGCAGGGGGTTGGACTAGATGACCTTCAAGGTCCCTTCCAACTTTACTATTATTATTATTATTATTATTATTATTATTATTATTATTATTATT
>NW_015390572.1:29458-36558 GCF_001527695.2 Protobothrops mucrosquamatus | reverse complement strand
TGGCCTGCTCTTCTCCACATTCCTCTGAAGCCACAGACCCCTCTCCCTCCACCTCCATAGGGTCCCATTCCAGCTCATTTTCCTCCGCAGAATCAGGCTCTGACGGAGGCATGACAGGACCGTCGGTACTTTGAACAGTTGCAAGCAACCGGTCGTAAGTCAAGGGTGGCCTATATCTTCCTAAAATTCCACAAGCCTTGCCAATTCATTCTAAAGCACGGGACAGCAGACCAAACATCTAGCCTTCCAGAAACACACATTAGAAAATAGACTACAGTTGGGGCGCGCAACTTTTTGAATCGAAGCTATCGCCAATTCCGTCTTGGGCAACTCAAAATGACCGAAACACAGGACCCTTCTGCATTTGTTTTGGGACTCGAATATTTGAAACTGGTTCAATTTTGAAACGTTACGCCTATCTTGAAATCGCAGCCGTGACTCAGCCAGTAGGCTGGGTACTGTAGCGTTTGGAGTGTTAATGTAGAGGTGAGAAGCCTAAAATGTGAGTTTTCCCTCTCTCTTTTCTCTGAATTGCCTATTTCAAAGCGTTTGTGTGAAAGGGGGAGGGAGAGGAAAGACAGAAACCCGTGGACTGTTTGATCTCCAGGCAATAAAAGAAAAAAAACATTAATTAATATTATGTAACAAGAGAAAGCGACTCGAGCTAACACCGGATCTATTTTGAGACTATCAAAGAGATACAACTTATTATTTCTCCACCTTCCTTTCATTAACAACAGGAGGAACGGAGCTTTGTCGGCGTAACCTGTGGCACGGAAGGCAGGCCTGACATTACCTTCTCTGCTCAGTGAGCACAATCCACACACCCAGCAAACAATTGTTTTGCCAGTTTGAAACCGGCCCTGGGGAAACACTATTTCTCCTGTCAACTTGAACGTTTTCCTCTGGGATTCCCTGATTATCTCCTCCACGGCTAAGCTTGCTTTCCCAGCGGAAGCAGAATTGGGGAATTAGAATTTGCAGGTGTGAAGAGAGAACTCTGATCAAATAAAGTTTGTTCCGTGATGCTGATTCTCTCACACACAAAAAAAAACCCCAGCAAAGATCGGGCATGTGCGCTCAGATCTGGTCCCAATTTGTAAGCCGTGGTTTGCAATGCAGATTTTTTTTTTTTTTTTAAATTCTCTGCACAAGCCCTGAAAACTACCGGCCCCAAAAGAGACAGGAACTTACCTGGGTGGCCATCTTGCCGTAATCGATCCATCGCAGGGTGGCAAAATTGGTGGACTCGGCGCAGTTGAATCCATGGTTGAAGCCCGCATGGTAGCCGTAAGGGAAAGTAATCATGAATTCTCCAGCTTCCTGGGTGATCTGAAAAGAGAGAAGGGAGAAATTTATGTTCCAAGTGGACAGGAAGCAACAAGAACAAGATTGAAGGTAAACAAGTTAAGTTTTCAGTGACCCTGTTTTCAAAGAGCGGCGTGCAACTTATACGAGAGAAATTCACTTTATAACCAAATTATCTCCGCACACAGACATACAGGCGAGTCCAGTGCTGGCGCTCAAGGAGCGCTTCATGTATCTTCCATATTTTCTACATATCTTAGCAGAATACAGAATGACAGAGTTTGAAGGGACCTCGGAGGTCTTCTAGTCCAACCCCCTGCTCAAGCAGGAGACCCTCTACCATTTCAGACAAGTGGCTGTCCAGTCTCTAATTGAAAACCTCCAGCGATGGAGCACCCACAACTTCTGGAGGCAGGCGGTTCCACTGGTTAATTGTTATCATGGTCAGGAAATTCCCTTCCTTCCTTCCTCCCTCCCTCCCTTTCTCTCTCTCTCTCCTCTCTCTCTTTCTGTAACCTACTTGTTCAGGATCCAACATTTCTATTTCTCAATTAGAAAATCTTAAGGACTAGAAATTTGGATGAAGGGAAATCAAGCTGGTGCTGCCTTCTGAAGATGGGATTCCGCTCCCTTCAACCCTAACCTTAACCCTTGGCTGTGATTCCCACCCTCCCCTTTGCCCTTCCTTCCTTCCTTCCTTCCTTCCTTCCTTCCCTTCCCTTCCCTTCCCTTCCCTTCCCTTCTGAATAACAGACTTGAAAGGGACCTTGGAGGCCTTCTAGTCCAACCCCCTGCTCAAGCAGGAGACCCTCTACCATTTCAGACAAGTGGCTGTCCGGTCTCTTCTTAAAAATCTCCAGTGATGGAGCACCCACAACGTCTGATTAATTGTTCTTGCTGTCCGTAATTCTAGGTTGCATCTCTCCTGGAGACGTTTCCAACCAAACGTGACTAATAAGATTATGGAAACCACTGGACCTCTGCAGTGCTCTCGACGTGGGGCTGCCCTGGAAGACCATTTGGAAGCTTCAATTGGTGCAGAAGGCAGCAGCACAGGTAGTCAATGGTGCCTGTTATTCGGTGTGTGTTATGTCTTTACTGGGTGAGCTGCATGGGTTGCCTGTGTGCTTCTAAGTTCAATTCAAGGGGTTTGGTTTAAAGCCCTTCCTGGTTTGAGACTGGGTTATTTGAAGGGCTGCCTCCCCCAGATTGGTTGGATTTGTTTGAGCAGATACCATTGCAATCTGATCGCCATCATCACCCCCTAAGGCAGGGGTAGGCAACCTTGGCTCTTTGATGACTTGAGGACTTAAACTCCCAGAATTCCTGAGCCAGCATGGCTCAGCTTGGAAACCTCTCCCTTTCCCCTCAGCATGGCTGGCTCAGGAATTCTGGGAGTTGAAGTCCACCAGTCATCAAAGAGCCAAGGTTGCCTACCCCTGCTCTATCCCCAAATATTCCTGTCTCAACACAGCAAACAGGCTGTCCTGTTTGACAAACAGACTTGAAAGGGACCTTGGAGGCCTTCTAGTCCAACCCCCTGCTCGGGCAGGAAATCCTATACCATTTCAGACAAATGGTTGTCCAATCTCTTTTTAAAAAAAACTTCCAGTTTTGGAGCACCCACAACTTCTGGAGGCAAGCAGTTCCACTGGTTAATTGTCCTCACTGTCAGGAAGTTTCTCCTTAGTTCTAGGTTGCTTCTCTCCTTGATGAGTTTCCACCCGTTGCTTCTTGTCCTGCCTTCAGGCGCTTTGGAGAACAGCTTGACTCCCTCTTCTTTGGGGCAGCCCCTGAGATACTGGAACACGGCTATTCTGTCCCCCCTCGTCCTTCTCTTCATTAGACTAGACATACCCAATTAATCCACCCAATGCCCCACATAAGCCTCTTTCGATTCACAGATACCATGAATCCAAGGATTGACTGAGGAATGCTAAGGGAGGGAAGCTAAGGGAGGGGAGCAGACAGGAGACATCAACCCAACATTGTAGAGAAGAGAACGGGCAGGTTCCTTGGTGTCAGCTGCCTTATCAAGGCTAGCCCCAAAAAGTGGATTTATCTCTGCTGCTACTGCTTTTGAGTAAAATCCTAGGCAGGCACAGTCCAAATGCTGCTGACAAGCTCTACACACAGAGCTGAGCCCCAGTAAATTCCAACATCTAAATATGCCTCTGTGGAGCAAGGCGATCAAAAAGCGCAGAAGCATTAGGGTGTCTATCTCACACACAAAGTCCTTATCTCAGTACACCCCTCTTTTAGATTTGTTTAGAAGTTCCTTTCTTTCTCCCAAACATTTCCCCTCTCTTCATTTAGATTTACACATGGTGTGTGTGTGTGAGTGCACACGCCTAAATCCAAAATACCAAAGAGAAAATCCAAGATTGAGACAAATATCACCAGAATTGAGATGAGAGAGAGAGAAAAAGGATGTCAAGAACTGAGTCCCGGTTTACGATGACACTAAATTCACACGTCGTTTGAGAGCCGAAACCCATCGCTGTAAATGTCACTGGATTGGAAATATATGGGAAAGGGGGGGGGGGTTCTTATCTATTACGAGACTAGGCAAGCGAGGTGTAACGTGTTTAGCTTTGCAGACGTTTTAGAGAATAAACAAATTTCTCATTCAATTCTGCAGATTGAAGTGGAAGACATCCAAAGTTAACATAACATAGAGATGAATGAATGAATGAATGAATGAAAGAGAGGGAGGGAGGGAGGGAGGGAGGGAGGGAGGAAAGGAAGGAAGGAAGGAAGGAAGGAAGGAAGGAAGGAAGGAAGGAAGGAAGGAAGGAAGGAAGGAAGGAATTTTCTGACGGTGAGAACAATTGACCAGTGGAACAGCCTGCCACCAGAAGTTGTGGATGCTCCATCACTGGAGTTTTTAAGAAGAGACAGGACAGCCGTTTGACTGAAATGGTAGAGTCTCCTGTTTGAGCAGGGGTTGGGCTAGAAGACCTCCAAGATCCCTTCCAACTCTTTTACTCAAGGAAGGAAGGAAGGAAGGAAGGAAGGAAGGAAGGAAGGAAGGAAGGAAGGAAGGAAGGAAGGAAGGAAGGAAGGAAGGAAGGAAGGAAGGAAGGAAGGAAGGAAGGAAGGAAGGAAGGAAAAGGCTTTTCAAAATACCCTTGCAAAAGTGGAATACCTTTGAGCTAATGCTTGTTCAATTTATCTGCCTGCAAGTTTGTATATAGACAGTCCTCAATTTACAGGCCCTGACCTATGACTGTTT
This sequence comes from Protobothrops mucrosquamatus, assembly GCF_001527695.2. Taxonomy (NCBI): domain Eukaryota; kingdom Metazoa; phylum Chordata; class Lepidosauria; order Squamata; family Viperidae; genus Protobothrops; species Protobothrops mucrosquamatus. The sequence continues at coordinate 32,015 of NW_015390572.1, read as the reverse complement.
TTCATACTTATGACCGCAGCACCACCCCTACAGTCATGCGATCAAAATTTGGACACGTGGCAACTGCCTCATATTTATGACGGTTACAATGTCCTAGGATCATGTGATCTCCTTTAGCGACCTTCTCACAAGCAAAAGTGGCCAGATAATCACACCAATGGTTTATCTTCATTTCAAGCCCCAGAACGATCTGTTCTGAAGCCACTCCTGTCAACAACGTTCCACCAATAAATAAATTAGAAAAAAATGTTCTGGCTGGCAAAGCGACCAGTCATAACTAAAGCCAACCCCCGCTGCCCCTTGCAACTGAAAGGTCCCAAATTTACTGACTTCTGCAAAGCCGTCGCAGACTAAATGGAGAAATCGATAGGCGATTACAGAAATACACGTTTTTAATTATTAAAAAGCTCGGCTATCGATCCGAGTTCTTTGGAGAAGTAAATACTTTTCAAAAGATTTATAAATGCCCAGGTACCGGTGCCAGGAATTTCTACCAAGGGATTTTTCCAGGCGGCGTTTAGTGAGGAGGAAAAAAAAAAAAAGTGTGGGGCAAGCCTTCTGGATAACTCCTTTTTGATTGGAAGGTGACCCTAAAATTGGTTCCTGCTTCAATTTAACATCCTAAGTAAGGTCAAGGCTCCTGTTCAATTTTTTTTTATAAACTTACTCAAGACTCCACCAAGGGGGGGGGGTCTTCATTTGGTGCAAAATCTGACAGCCTGCATGGTTCTATGCAAGTCTAGATTTGAACACAGGTCACATCTCTTGCGGGAGCTGCATTGGCTACCAATTTGCTTCCAGGTCTAGTTCAAGGGGCTGATTATTGCTGTTAAAAGCTCTACCTGGTCTGGGCACAGCTTATTTGAAGGACCATTTTTTTCACAGCTAGATCTCCCCAACCCACTAAAGTGGGGAGACAGGGGCTGTTATGGGTCCCCTATCTTCAGAAGGTCCACCTCGTGGGACCAAGAAGAAGGGTCTGCTGTGTTGGCCCCATCCCCGTGGAGGTAAGATTGGAAATAGGATGCTATGGGTCCCCTGTGTTAAGGAGGTCCACCTGGCAGGACCAGGAAGATGGCCCAACCCTGTGTTGACTCTCTCCCTCTCTGCAGGGAACATCAACCCTGCAGAGATAAGATTGGTCCCACCTTGATACTTGAAAGGCCCGGAAGACATGGTTTTGCCAGTGGGCCTGGGGTCCCTAGAGTGATACACAGCCCATCAAGTGGATGGTTTGACCACAGATGGTCCTTGACTTACAACTGCTCATTCAGTAGCCATTTGAAGTTACAACGGCACGGAAAAAAGTGACTTACGGCCACGTTTCACAATTACGACCGTTGCAGCATCCTCCCCGCCACGTAATCCAAATTTGGAGACTTGGCAACTGGTTCCTCTTTATGACGGTTGCATTGTCCCGGGGTCGTATGATCCCCTTTTTCCGACCTTCCGGCAAGCAAAGTCAATCGGGAAGCCAGACTCACTAAACAACCGCGTGACTAACTTAACAATTTGCAGTGCTTCACTTAACAACTGTGGCAAGGCAGGTCTCTAAACGGGGCAAAATTCACTTAAAAACTGTCTCACTTAGCAACAGAAATTTTGGGGCTCAATCACTTAAATAGGAGCCAACCGTGTGCTGCAGCTACTAAAAAAAGCCAACACAGTGCTAGGCTGCATGAACAGAGGGAGAGAATCAAGATCACGTGAAGTATTAATACCACTTTACAAGGCCTTGGTAAGGCCACACTTGGAATACTGCATCCAGTTTTGGTCACCACGATGTAAAAAAGACGTTGAGACTCTAGAAAGAGTACAGAGAAGAGCAACAAAGATGATCAGGGGACTGGAGGCTAAAACATACAAGGAACGGTTGCTGGAATTGGGCATTCTAGTTTAATGAAGAGAAGGACGAGGGGGGACATGATAGCAGTCTTCCAATATCTCAGGGGCTGCCACAAAGAAGAGGGAGTCAAGCTATTCTCCAAAGCACCTGAAGGCAGGACAAGAAGCAACGGATGGAAACTAACCAAGGAGAGAAGCAACCTAGAACTAAGGAGAAACTTCCTGACAGTGAGAACAATTAATCAGTGGAACAACCTGCCTCCAGAAGCGGTGAATGCTCCAACACTGGAAGTTTTTAAGAAGAGACTGGACAGCCATTTGTCCGAAATGGTATAGGGTTTCCTGCCTGAGCAGGGGTTGGACTAAATGACCTCCAAGGTCCCTTCCAACTTTTTTATCATCATCATCATCATCATCATCATCACCATCATCATCATTAAATGGTATAGGGTTTCCTGCCTGAGCAGGGGGTTGGACTAGATGACCTCCGAGGTCCCTCCCAACTTTATTATTACTGTAGCGCTACCTCTTCAGAGGCCGCCAATGCCCAGGCCCTCCCGGCCACAACCCCCCTTGTCCAGCCTTGCGGTAATGTTCTTTAGAGATCGGTGAGATGTCTTACAACCGGAACCCAGGCAGCATTGATGGGTGGCAGGCTCTTCTTGCTGAAGCAGGACTTTCAGGCACGAACTTAACCGGTCACAATGGTTGA
>NW_015390572.1:27524-28959 GCF_001527695.2 Protobothrops mucrosquamatus | reverse complement strand
TTTTTTTTTGCCTGATTTTCCTCACATTCCACACAACGTTGCAGCTGACCGAAACTGACTTACCGGAACGAATCCAATGTCAGGAAAAAGAAAAAAAAAGCAGCCATAACAGAAAAGCCTTAATGGGAAAAAAATTGAGCCCCCATCTCTGGCGTGCAGCCCAGTCAAAGGGATCTTACTTTCATATTCTTCCTCGCCGCGAAGGGTCCTCCTTTGAAGACTGCTGAACGCCACTTACTCGGAGGATCACGAAAACATCCTTTATTATTATTATTTTGTTATTATTATTATTATTTTAAGGAGACTGGAAGGACAGGCTGAAAGGAGGCAAGGAAGACAAAAGGGGGAATTTGGCATAGGAGAAAACCATTCAGAAATGCTTTAGAGCACCGGGAACTAAAAGGGTTTTTTTCCCCCTCCTTGACTCTCCCTGACAGCTTTAATATGGAGACGGAGTGATTTCTGGCTGTTTTTTTTTTTAAACAGCCATTTGGTGTCCTTCATCTTCCAGTCTTAACTTTTAAATAAGGCAGCTGCTAAAAGCACTGCATTAGCTGTTGATTTGCTATCAGGTCAGTGTAAACTTTTTATATTAAACTGTATGGCTCTCCACGACCTGAGAAAAATAACATAAATCTATCAAGGCATCGCAATCAGATCCCTCCTTATTTATTTTTTTTTTCATGGTGGCCGGGCTGCCGGGGCTCTCCAGATGCTTTGGACTACAGGGCCCACTGGCTGGGCAGGATGGGCCTAACGCAGATGTAGCTACCTTCAATTGAGAAGCACAATGGAGCCCTCCCAAGGCCATCCAGCCGGCTTTCATGCCTAAGGCGGGATTAGAACTCATTGTCGCCTAGTGATTGGCCCAAAGTCACCAGTCCACTTTCATGCCTAAGGCAGAACTAGAACTCATTGTCACCTAGTGATTGGCCCAAAGTCACCAATCCGCTTTCATGCCTAAGGCAGGACCAGAACTCCTTGTCGCCTAGTGATTGGCCCAAAGTCACCAGTCTGCTTTCATGCCTAAGGCAGAACTAGAACTCATTGTCGCCTAGTGATTGGCCCAAAGTCACCAATCCGCTTTCATTCCTAAGGCGGGACCAGAACTCATTGTCGCCTAGTGATTGGCCCAAAGTCATCAGTCCGCTTTCATGCCTAAGGCAGAACTAGAACTCATTGTCGCCTAGTGATTGGTCCAAAGTCACCAGTCCGCTTTCATGCCTAAGGCGGGACTATTTATTTATTTATTTATTTATTAATTTAATTTATACCCCGCCCTTCTCCTCATGGGACTCAGGGCGGCTAACAGCCTCATAAAAACTACAATACAAATACAATAATTAAAAGCCGAATTAAAAAGAAATATTTAAACAGGCCGATCATTAAAATTATCCTTAAAAATCCCCTAAAAAACCCCGCTAAAATTCCCTAG
>NW_015390572.1:21333-27429 GCF_001527695.2 Protobothrops mucrosquamatus | reverse complement strand
CCCCGCCCTTCTCCTCATGGGACTCAGGGCGGCTAACAGCCTCATAAAAACTACAATACAAATACAATAATTAAAAGCCGAATTAAAAAGAAATATTTAAACAGGCCGATCATTAAAATTATCCTTAAAAATCCCCTAAAAAACCCCGCTAAAATTCCCTAGGCCAGACCCGCTTGTTGGAAAAGCCATGTCTTTAGGGTGCGGCGGAAGGAGGGGAGATCCGGAATCACCCGGATCTCTGGGGGTAGTTCGTTCCAGAGGGTGGGAGCTCATTGTCGCCTAGTGATTGGCCCAAAGTCATCAGTCCGCTTTCATTCCTAAGGCGGGACCAGAGCTCATTGTCGCCTAGTGATTGGCCCAAAGTCACCCACTCGGCTTTCATGCCTAAGGTGGGACTAGAACTCACTGTCGCCTGGTTTCTAAGCTAGCACCTTCCCCTCTAGAGCACAGTGCCTCTCTTATTAACTTATTATGGGACTACATTCCTGCTTACTGGAAGTAACTGAGGCCTGTATAGTTGTACTTGCTGTACACGGCCCCTATTATATTTACACCTTTGATGAAACGAGACAGCCATTTTCAGTTTGTTAAAATCTCACGGCTGCTTGCTAGTTCAATTGCCTGTATTTTCTATTTTGTTGGTTTAAATGCTATTTTGAAAAGCTGTTTTGTAAACCCCCACTCCCAAGAGGCTAGAGGCCATTAAGTGAATCCATTGCTCGGAATGGCTGGGGGGCTTTTTTGTGTTTGCCAAAAAAAAAAAAGGAAATAAATGCCAGTTTCCAGCAAAAGACATTATAAATTGCAGTCACATGATCGCAGGACGCTGCAAATGGCCGTAAATATGGGGGGGGGGAGCTTCAAATCACGTGACTGGGGGGGGACTTCAAATCTGTGTAGTAAGATGCCTTATCCCAATATCTTATTTCCCTCCCTCTAGTCTAGGGCAGCGGACACAAAGACCGGAGTATTTGATTGGGTGGAAATCTTAATCACAAAAATGAAAGAGAACAATGTTACATCACACCCCAAGACGAAACAGATTCCTAATGACTGGGCAATGACATCCACCCAATGGATGAAACACAAGCTCGTGTGCTTGCCTCCCCCCCCCCCCCGCAGATATCTGCCCCACAATGTAAATTTTTGACAACCTCAGTGATGGTGCAAACGCCCCTCACATCGATCGAAAGATAACCAAGAAACAACACAAATCAAGCCCTCCCAAACAACCAAAAGATCTAGTAGCCACAGAAGAAGAAGAAGAAGAAAAAAAAACAGGAGTCAGCTACAACAGACAGGGCAAGAAATGTAATCGCCACTCTGTAGGACCTACAGGCGGAAGACTAGCAGAGCGTGTCCATGAACGTCAACGAGCAGTCAGAAGACACAACGAAAGCACCTTAATGGACAGACCTTGCCATGGGTTTCACTGGGAAACAGTGAGCATCCCAGACCAAGCCCAAGTCTAAACACACTAGAGCAGGGCTTTTCAACCAGTGGTACGGGTACCACCTGTGGTACATTGGCACCTGACAGGTGGTACACGACCATCCTAGAAAAGTAGCGGGAGAGGGGAATGAGCTGAACTGGTGGCGGCACCCCGCAAGCCTGAGCGAGAGACGGCTGGAGCTGCAGGGCTGTCAGGGCTCAGCGGAAGCGCCAGGATCAGTGCCAGGCTCCGGCTGGAGCTCGGCGCTGATCCTGGTGCTTCTGCTGAGCCCAGAAGAAGCACCGATCAGCTGGAATGTTGCAGCCTCTCCAGGGTCTTGTGATTTACATTCAGATGCTTGGCAACTGATTCATATTTATGACGGTCACAGTGTCCCAGGGTCATGTGAAGTGACCAAAACCTGCTGCAACCACTCAGCAGACGGGGGGGATAAAAACCAAACACCCCCTCACCCCACCCCCGCTGCCACTCCCCAACAGAAATGCTCACAACAATGAAAACCTCGGATAGGAGGAAGAGCGCGGCCGGGTGGGCAGGCAGGTGTCTTGCTCGGCTGTGGCTTGGGGGGTACTTTTTTCAGTGCTATTGTAACTTCAAGCAGTCACTAAGCGAAATGTTGTAAGTCGAGGACTACCTGTACTTCATCAATTTTTCCCTTTTTTTTTTTTTTGGTCATCAAGTTTTTGACACCTTGCTAGGCGACTGGTGGTACTCGGATGTTGCCATAGCCTAAAAGTGGCACAATGGGTGAAAAGGTTGAAAAGCCCTGCACGCGAACCTATGGCACGCGTGCCAGAGGCGGCACTCAAGAGCCCTTTCTGTGGGCCCGCACCCCAGCCCCGCCTCTACCCACGGCCCCCTCCTCACCAGCAGCCCCCCCCCGGAGGAGAGTCGTCCCCAGGCACGGCCCACGCACAGCAGCGCAACCAAGGACATAGCAGCCGGGCAGCATGGACAAGACTCCAGCCTCACACCCCGTCGTGCGCAGATGATGCCATGGATGGGGGGCGTGGCCACCACGGCACTGCAGGGCCGCCTGAGTGATCTGCTGCAGCGGGCCATGGAGGCAGTGGGTGGTCCTGTGGGCAGGCGGGGCGGGCGGAGCAGGCGGGGGCGGGTGGGAGGGGCGGTTTTGGGGCACTCGGTCGCTAAAAGGTTCGCCATCACTGCACTAGACGAATTCCTTGGCCCTCAGATAAATTGGCTGCAGACAGACCCATAGAGATAAACAGTATCTACACACCGTTCAAAAGAGACCATCAACAAGCCAAAGAGGAAACAAAATCAGCCAAACACCTCCCTGCCAGCAATCAGCACCCAGATGAGCAAAGATTAATACCAAGATTAAAACTAGAACAATCAAGCAGTAAACAACACCCCAATCAAGGAACTACCAGCTCAAACAACCCAATAGTAAACAACAGCCTAATCAAGGAGCCGACAAGAAAGCTCACTGCAACGCTGACAGGGCAACCACTAGTATATAAACCAGTGCTTCTCAACCTTTTTAATGCCGCGACCCCCAACCGGTCGTAAGTCGAGGACTAAACCGGTCATAAGTCGAGGACTAAACCGGTCGTAGGTCGAGGACTACCCAACTGGTCATAAGTCGAGGACTTTCCCTGCCCGGGAGTGCCGTGCATGCGTGGTTCTGCCCCCTGCGCCGGCCGAGGCGTAGCTGGCAAGCGGCAGAGACGGGGCAGGCCGACCACCAGCTGGCCCAGCTTAAGGGAGGTAAGGCACCCGCCGGAAAAGGGGAAAAAAATGGCGGACAGCCTTGCTTGGCGACCCCCATGAAATGGTCGATCGACCCCAAATGGGGTCACGACCCATAGGTTGAGAACCGCTGATATAAACGATGACTAAATTCTACTCCCTCCTAGCACTGATGACATGACATAGCAGGGTCATGAAACGTCTGCAAGAAAACAACCCAGCTCAGAGAGCACGAAGGACCCCACAATCCTCCTCCTCCTCCTCCTCTCCACAACCCCCCTTCCCTACTAGCACTGATGATGTTACCTAGTTGGGTCATGAAACGTCTGCAAGAAAACCACCCAGCTCAGAGAGCACCAAGGAGCCCACCCCGAGCTGCAAATATTCTTCTTCTTTTTTTAACAATAAAAAGTGCTGCGTTTAGCATGTGTGCTTGGTCTCCCTCGTCTGCCTTTTCGCCTGATTCTTCCATGTAAATATGTTTTTCCGACATCGACAATTAACCCACGGACGGAAAGGTGAAACCAGAAACCAGGGTGACAAGACTGAGTTATGCAGTGGAGGGGGAAAAAAAACACAACAACCTTGTAATCACAACGGCTTAATTCAGATGCCGGATCTCTTCCCGAGCCACCTGTACGAACAGCCGGCGCTGAGCCCTCCGAACCGGAGTGTTCCCGCACTCCATCTGCTCGCCCAGCTGGAGGCTTGAACCAAGCCCCCATTTGCATATCCACAAAATTGGGCTGGGAAGTTCATTATGCAGGTAGTTTTGAGCGAGGCTCGGCTTTGAAAAACTCTTGGTAGAGGAGGTGCTTTTACATATAAAGGGAATTTTTTTTCTCCCCCCCCCCCCCAAGCATAAGGTTTAGTTTATAATAACAAAATCCAGATGTAGAAATAGTGTACCTGGAGATACAGCTATATTTAGCGATGTGTTTATGTCTCGTTGCCAGAGCTGGAAACTTAAGTTCTCAACGAGGTGGGGGTGAGGGGAGACAGGTACATCATTCTACAGGGGGACGATCGAGAGCATCCTGTCATACGGCATCACAGTCTGGTTTGGAAGCATCCCTGCTTCAGAGAGGAAGGCGGTGCAGAGAGTGGTGAGGACGGCAGAAAAGATCATTGGCAGTTCCCTCCCTCCCATCCAGGACATGGCACAGAAGTGTTGCTTGAGGAGGGTCCGTAAGATTATCTGGGACACTACACACCCTCTTCACGACCTGTTTTCCTTGTTCCCTTCTGGGAGGAGGGGGCTCCGTGGTATCCGAAGCAGAACATCCAGATTCAGCCAGAGTTTCGTTCCATACAGCATTAACCTTGTGAACTCTCAAGCCTCCTCCTTCCGTTATCTATTCAAGATGGACAGCGTTTAACATTTATTTGCTACGTATATGTGGGGATGTGGGTCTGTGCATATGTTGTTCATAGTATGTTTAGGTGTGTGTCATGTATGTGTTTCACTTTGAGAACGGGCAACTAAATTTCATTTTTGATGTGTGCCGTTGTGCCCACAGTAAAAAAAATGACAATAAAGGTTATCTTATCTTATCTTATCTTATCTTAATCTTATCTTAATCAGAGGTCCCCGATCTTTTGGGCACCAGGGACCGGTTCCGTGGAGAGAAGTTTTTCTACGGACCAGAGAGTGTGTGGTTTTCTGTGTGCCTGCATCCCAATGATGGGGCTTTGCTTGTTTGTGCAGACCGGTTGCTGGCATGCCGTGGCCCGGTACTGGTCCACGGACCGGGGGTTGGGGACCCCCAATTTAAATCACGGCTGTCCAACCTTGGCCAAGTTTTTAAGACTTGTGGACTACAACCTGCAGCATTCTGGGGTCACGGGATCACCATTTGCGACCTTCCCAGCCAGCTTCTAACCAACAGTCAATGGGGAAACCCCATGATTCGGTTAGCAACCATGTAATTCACTTAATGACTGTGGTAAAAAGGTTGTAAAACCGGGTGCAATCACACAACTCGCTTAACAACCACGCCACTTAACCAGGGCGTAAGTCGAGGACTACTATGGTGATTCCCCTATGGCAGTTCGACCCCAGTGTCACAAGGGCGTCGGTGTCGTTTTCTTGCTGCTCCTCCCTTGGAGAGGATAACGTTCTAAGGATCGGAAACACGGTTGCGTACTACATACCCGGTCAAAAGGGATGCTGTATTTTTTCAAGATGGAAGGTGAAATGAGGGTCATCTTGTGTCGCAGGAAGGCATCACACCCTTGAGAACTCCCAGGGAAAAATCCTACAAAAAAAAAGGGGGGGGGAAACAACAATTCAGCATTGCCCTGTCTCAAGAAACACCTGAAGTCTCCTTGACCAACAAAAATAAAGTGGCACATAATCTCAAGGTTACTGGGTGTGCAAGGAACACATTTTCTAACATGCACAAGTTGTGAAAGGTGCATCACAAAGAGGTTTCTTCAATCAGACAAGGTCTTGCACACTTCAAAAGCAGAGAGCATTTCAACTCCCGAAAGACAATTCAGAGGCCAAATTAGATATCATTTCTAATTTATATATATATATATATATATATATATATATACCTTTTTAATATTTTAACGTTTTACTGTGGACTGCCCAGAATCCCTCTTTGAGGCAGATGGGTGGTTCAGAAATGTAACACACACACACACACACACTCACTCACACACATCTTAAGGACGAAGTCAGCAGAGTCCATGGGAGCGCAAGGGATCTGGATATCTCTGCTTGGGGTATTGCCAAGGATAGGAACCCATGTTGGAAACAGACTAGTCCGCCCTTGGCCTCATCTACAGAAACAGTCCTTGATATATGAACAAAGAACTTCTCACAAAGTATAAAGAGTTGGAAACTGGGGGAATCATAACCTTCTTCTCTTCTTTGTCAGGAAGATTAAGGTATCAAAGAAGAGGTGACAATTTTTTTT
>NW_015390572.1:17803-21148 GCF_001527695.2 Protobothrops mucrosquamatus | reverse complement strand
AGGAGAGAGTGAGAGAGAAAAGGAGAGGAGGAGAGGAAGGGAGGGGGAAGGGGAGATGGCAAGAGAAAGAGAGAGAGGGAGAGCAGGGGAGGTGGAGAGAGAAGGAGAGAGGGAGAAAGGGAGAGGAAGAGAGGGAGGGAGGAGAGAGAGACAGAGAGCGGGTGAGAGAGGGAGGGGAGAAGGGAGCAGGAGAGGGAGAAAGGGAGAGGAAGAGAGGGAGGGAGGAGAGAGAGACAGAGAGCGGGTGAGAGAGGGAGGGGAGAAGGGAGCAGGAGAGGGAGAAAGGGAGAGGAAGAGAGGGAGGGAGGGGGAGAGAGAGATGGAGAGATGGAGAGAGAGGGAAAGGAGAGAGGGGAGAAGGAAGCAGGAGAGAGTGAGAGAAAGGGAGAGGAAGAAAGGAAGGGGGAGATGGCGAGAGAGAGACAGAGATGGAGAGGGGGAGAGAAAAGGAGAGAGAGAGGAGAGAGGGAGAAAGGGAGAGGGAGGGAGGGGGAGAGAGACATAGAGGGGGAGGGGGGAGAGGGAGAGAAGGGAGGAGAGAGAGCAAGAGAGAAAGGGAGAGGAAGAGAGGGAGGGAGGGAAAGAGAGAACGAAGACCACACATACATACACGTGCAAACAAAGGCTGGGCTTTACACTTATAGCCTTCAACATCCAGGAGTAATAAAAAAAAGCACTTCTCTAAGCAACTGAAAACTCTGCTCTTGCCTGTGGCCAGTTCTAGCAAGTCACAAGCGGAGAGAATGTATTTCTCCCTCCTCCCCACAACACGTCCCTTCCCACAGATGCCGGGCAAAAGGAAAGCTTCAACTGGCTCATCAGCCATCAAAAATAGTTCTTTTCCTTTAGAAAACAATACAGGAAGTCCTCGAATTGCAACAGTTGATTTAGTGACCGTTCGAACACCAGCACTGGGAAAAAAGGGACTTATGACCGTTTTTCACACTTGTTGTCAACGCTGCTAACATCGGATGCTTTGGCATTGACAACAGAGGGAAATGTAGCCATCTTTTACCTTTTGCTTTTAGAGTTAGATGATGCTTGTAGGGGGGACATGAACGAGAGTCCAGCTAGACATAGCAACACTAAACCTAGCGTGAGAAACAAGGTTATTGTAACCAGAGCTGATAAGGAATTGGTGGGCTGGAGAACTGGAGAGGAAGCCTGCATTTCAAGCTAATTGGGGAATGTGATTTATGACTATTAATTGGAGGAGGGACTTGTGCTTTGATACTATGTGCTCAGGAGAGGGGAATTCAGTTTTTGGCTTCGATTTTGTAAGTGCCAAAGTGCGTATAGTCAAGGCCATGGTTTTCCCAGTTGCAATGTATGGCTGTGAAAGTTGGACCACAAGAAAGGCTGAGTGCCAAAGAATAGAGGCCTTTGAACTACGGTGCTGGAGAAGACTCCTGTGAGTCCCCTGGACTGCAAGGCGATCAAACCGATCAGTCTTAGAGGAGATCAACCCCGACTGCTCCTTAGAAGGCCAGATCCTGAAGTTGAAACTCAAGTACTTTGGCCACCTAATGAGAAGGAAGGACTCCCTGGAGAAGAGCCTGATGCTGGGAAAGATGGAGGGCAAGAGAAGAAGGGGACGACAGAGAAGGAGGTGGCTGGATGGAGTCACTGAAGCAGGAGGCGTGAGCTTCAATGGACTCCAGAAGATGGTAGAGCACAGGAAGGCCTGGAGGAACGTTGTCCACGGGGTCGTGATGGGTCAGACATGACTTCGCAATTAACAACAAATGTAAGTGCCGATATTATGCTACTCGAAGAAAAGATTCTGTAAGGTAAACAATGCCTCGAAGTTCTTTTGAAGAGTTTCATCTGTTGGAACCATGACACTTACGACCGCTGCAGAATCCCTACAGTCACGTGATCAAAATTCAGACGCTTGGCAACTGACTTGTACTTAGGACGGCTGCAGCATCCCGGGGTCCTGTGATCCCCTTTTGTGATCTTCCGACAAGCACAGTCAGTGGGGGGAAGCCGGACTCACTTAACAACCATGTTACTAACTTAACTACTGCGGTGGTTCACTTAACGACCGTGGGGCAAATGGGGCAGAACTGTTTGGCTTAGCCACAGAAACTCTGGGCTCAATCGTGGGCCTAAGGCAGTGGTAGTGAACCTATGGGACGGGTGCCAGAGGCGGCACTCAGAGCCCTCTCTGTGGGCACACGTGCCATTGCCCCAGCCTTGCCTCCCCCTGCGTCCCCCTCCTACCAGCAGCCTTCTTGGAGGAGAGTCACCCCTGAGCGTGGCCCACGTGAAACAGCGCAGCCAAGGACATGGCAGCCAAGCAGCGTAGACAAGACTCTGCCCTCACACCCCATCGCGCACAGTTGATGCTGCGGGGCGCAGGCAGAGGGTATGGCCACAATGGCGCTGCTGGGTGATCTGTGATGGGCCCTGGAGGCAGTGAGTGGCCCTGTGGACAGGCGGGGTGGGGGCGGAGTGGGGGTGGGGCAGGGGTGGGACCAGGTTTTGGGCACTCAGTCTCTAAAAGGTTCACCATCACTGGCCTAAGGTGAGGACTACCCGTGCACAATTTCTGCAACACAGAAACGCCGTCGCCACACTTGGCAGCTCTTTGAAGTTACATTATGTACCTTTACACTTAATCTTTAAATTTAGCTCAGCAGCAGGGAAACTTGTACTATGCTGCAGATAAAAAGGGTGTGTGTGGAAGTCTGCCTAGGTTTCTGATTTTTAGGTTTATGTGCCGTAGAGCGGCTGCGGACCAAGACGAAATGCCAAGTAGAAACGTTTTAATAAGCCCCTCTAATGAAATAAAGGGCTTAATAAAAGCCAGTGCGCGCTTATGTTGAAATGTGTAAAAGGCACTTTGTTCGTCTCGCAAGGTACAGGGTTGAAACCTGGACCCTTCTCGCAAATATATATATATATATATTTATTTATATTTCCTTGCTCAATCAAGCAAACGCCTCTTGCCGACGTTTGGATTATTACGGCAGCCGTGTGCCATGCAAATGAATTTACAAGGAGCCGAACAAGTTAGTGTCACTGCAGCGCTGGTGTTATTTGTTCACTATCCAACTGCATTTGTCCAGGTCTGTGGAAATGAAATGCTTTTCACACTGATAAGGCAGGCAAGCGGCCAAACACCCGCCTTGGTTCTCCGTGCTAAATGCAGAAAAGGATTTTTTTAGCTATTGTGCAGGACACAACAAATTCACTTTGAATCGCGCAGCCCTTAGAGTTGGGAAACTGGTTATTAAATGGAGAACCTCCCCCTTGCCCCAGCCCTTGAGTCGCTCGATAAGGGGAAACAGTCAAAGGTTACCACGATGTAAAAAAGATGTGAAAAAGACTCTAGAAAGA
>NW_015390572.1:13963-17575 GCF_001527695.2 Protobothrops mucrosquamatus | reverse complement strand
GCTAAATGCAGAAAAGGATTTTTTTAGCTATTGTGCAGGACACAACAAATTCACTTTGAATCGCGCAGCCCTTAGAGTTGGGAAACTGGTTATTAAATGGAGAACCTCCCCCTTGCCCCAGCCCTTGAGTCGCTCGATAAGGGGAAACAGTCAAAGGTTACCACGATGTAAAAAAGATGTGAAAAAGACTCTAGAAAGAATACAGAGAAGAGCAACGAAGATGATCGGGGGACTGGGAGGCGAAAACGTATGAGGAACGGTTGCTGGAATTGGGTCTGTCTAGTTTAATGAAGAGAAGGACGAGGGGGGACAGGATAGCCATGTTCCAGTATCTCAGGGGCTGCCCCAAAAAAGAGGGAGTCCAGATATTCTCCAAAGCCCCTGAAGGCAGGACAAGAAACAACGGATGGAAACTAACCAAGGAGAGAAGCAACCTAGAACTAAGGAGAAATTTCCTGACAGTTAGAACAATTAATCAGTGGAACAACCTGCCTCCAGAAGCTGTGAATGCTCCAACACTGGAAGAGAAGGGAGGGAAGGGAAGGGAGGACTGGACAGCCATTTGTCTGAAATGGTATAGGGTTTCCTGCCTGCGCAAGGGGTTGGACTAGATGACCTCTAAGGTCCCTTCCAACTTTATTATTATTATTATTATTATTGTTGTTGTTGTTGTTGTTAATCATCGCACCAGCCAGATATTCAGACTGGATTTGGCATTTTGTCTACCTATCGAGTCCTTACCCAGGACCTGGGATAGGCAGATGTGGATGTTTGATGGTATTACAGATATCGTCGCAGGATGGAAGCAGTTCCTAGTAAGGCCGCCTTTTGCAATTGACTAATGGCGAATTTGTCAATGCCGATGGTGCTCAAGTGGTGCTCCAGTTGTTTTGGGATTGCACCCAAGGCGCCTATGACTATTGGTACTACCCTTGCTTGCCTTTGCCACAGTCTTTCTATTTCTATTTGTAGGTCTTTGTATTTTGTCATCTTCTCCAGTTCTTTCTCGTCTATTCTGCTGTCTCCAGGCACTGCCACGTCCATCATCATCATCATCATTATGATATTGCATCTGGGTGGCCAACAAGGGTTAAAAACATCAGAAAGAGAAGCTTTGGGCTTTTTGGTTTGTTTTTAAGGTACCATCTACAGAGCCCAGAGTTCATAAAATCCGTTCTGCCTTTCCATAAAACCTCTTAGTCTGAAAAGGTGTTAGCAGATTCCTGTTTTTTTTTAATCTGGCGTGTCAATCTTATCATCCCATGTGTTGCATTCAGCCGGACTCACAATCTGGTGATGTCTGCCTCTTCTAATCAGATGCTTCGCCGGCTTCACTTTTTCCAAGAGGAACTGCATGTTCCAAATCTTTAAAAGAATATTTTATCTTTCGTGTCAATATTTCCCCTCCCTGGGCTCTCTGCTCTGTAAGCGGGGTGTGCAAACAGCAGCTTCAGAAAAGCCCAGCGGAGCTGCCTCTTCCTTCTAAAGTTTTTAACCCTTGTAAAGACGCCCAGATTCTCCTCTCTGGAGTGGACAGCCACAGAAACTGAATAAGTCAAAAAACCTGCTGCAGAGCTTCGGGAAGAAGGCATTTATCACTTGGTAGATTCTCCTTGTGCAAAAACAACCCGGCCTTGTTACATGAATGCTTTTGTTCTTATTGTTCGGGAAATTTTTGATTTGCTCCCCGCAGACCCTTCAATTTGAGGGTTTGATGTGGAGACTCGGTTTCTTTTTCTATCTTTTGGTTTTTTAAAAAAAATCATAAAAGATTTCCATAGCACACTAGGTACTTCTAGTTGCTGTGGAACAGGTGTTCCTAACATTTCTGCATTCTTCTTTTTTTTTTTAATCTCCTCACTTTATACGATTATGCAGCATGGTCCGGGACTGCTAGAGGTAACAGAATTATAAGCCAATGCTCCTTTTTAAGGTACCCGCTGGGGAATGTTTACGTTAACAGGATTTTACTCCCCACTCAAAAAACTATTCTAAATAAGAAAGCAGGATCTCATTGGATCGTATGTCAGAGAGGTGGAATTAACCCATTTGGGATTCAAGCGGAATTCCACTTGAAACTAATGGAAACTAACCAAGGAGAGAAGCAACCTAGAACTAAGGAGAAACTTCCTAACAGTTAGAACAATTAACCAGGGGAACTACCTGCCTCCAGAAGCGGTGAATGCTCCAACACTGGAAGTTTTTAAGAAGAGACTGGACAGCCATTTGTCCGAAATGGTATAGGGCAGTGATGGCAAACCTTTTAGAGACCGAGTGCCCCAAAACTGGCCCCGCCTCTGCTCCACCCCCTGCCCTGCCCCTACCCCGTCCCCCACCCTGCCTGCCCGCAGGGCCACTCACCGCCTCCAGGGCCCGCCGCAGATCGCCCAGGCAGCCCAGCAGCACCATGGCGGCCACGCCCTCTGCCCGCGCCCCACAGCATCAACTGTGCGGGATGGGGCGTGAGGGCAGAGTCTTGTCTACGCTGCCTGGCTGCCATGTCCTTGGCTGCGCTGCTCCGTGTGGGCCATGCTTGGGGGCGACTCTCCTTCAGGGGGGCTGCTGGAGAGGAGGGGGTCACGGGGGGAGGCGAGGTTGGGGCAATGGCACGTGTGCCCACAGAGAGGGCTCCGAGTGCCGCCTCTGGCACACATGCCATAGGTTCACCACCACTGGTATAGGGTTTCGTGCTTGAGCAGGGGGTTGGACTAGATGACCTCCAAGGTCCCTTCCAACATCATCATCATCATCATCATCATCATCATCATCATCATCATCATTATTATTATTATTATTATTATTATTATTATTATTATTATATGTAGTTGTCGGAGATACATGCGCTGACATTCCAAGTACGGATGACCAGGGGTTCAGCTATTCAACCTATTCTCCAAAGCGCCTGAAGCCAGGACAAGAAGCAACGGATGGAACCGAATCAAGGAGAGAAGCAACCTAGAACTAAGGAGAAACTTCCTGACAGTGAGGACAATTAACCAGTGGAACAGCTTGCCACCAGAAGTGGGTGCTTCATTACTGGAGGGTTTTTTTTTTAAAGAAGAGACTGGACAGTCACTTGTCTGAAATGGTACAGGGTCTCCTGCTTGAGGAGGGGGTTGGACTAGAAGACCTCCAAGGTCCCTTCCAACTCTGCTATTCTGATTTTTTTCAAGGCTTCTACTGAGTATGCTATCAACTATTTAGACCCAGAAATGTGGGGGGGTAGGCGTGGGGGGTGGGAAAGAGAGGGAGTGGAAGTGGAGAAAAGGGGGAGAAAGCTTACAAAAATAAAATGTAATTCCAACCCTTGAACTACACCACATTAATTGATGCTACGTGATGGAGGTTGTTTTTCTTTTTTTGTAAAAAAAAAAAAAAGTGCAAAGAATTACTGGCTTCTGGCAACTTTTTTTCCCCCCCCTGTACTAAAAGCATTTCAATTAGACTTACGAGCGGCTGCCACCCAGTTCAAAGTCCTTCTCTGCAGTTCCTCTTTTTAATGCACAGTTTAAGTGGCTCTCATTAAAACTCCTAATAAAGGAGCGCATTTTAAGTGATTAGCACCAATAACGTGGCAACCCATTAACGGTTCCTCCGCGGGTCCCGCCACCC
>NW_015390572.1:11069-12197 GCF_001527695.2 Protobothrops mucrosquamatus | reverse complement strand
CCCTCTCTTTCTCTTTCCTCTCCCTCTTTCTCTTTCCTCTCTCTCCCTCTCCCTCCCTCCCTCCCTTTCTTTCTTTCCTCTCCTCTTTTCCTCTCCCCCTCTCTTTCTTTCTTTCCTCTCCCTTTCTCTCTCCCTCTCTCCCTCCCCTTCCCCCTCCCTCTTTATTTCCTCTCCCTCTATCTCTCTTTCTCTTTCATCTCTATCTTTCCTCTCTCTCCCTCCCCTCCCCCTCTCCCTTCCTCTCTTTCTCTTTCCTCTCCCTCTCTCTCCCTCCCCTTCCCCCCTCCTTCCCTCCCTCTCTCTTTCTTTTCTCTCCCTCTCTTTCTCTCTCTCTTTCTCTTTCCTCTCCCTCTCTCTCTCTCTTTCCTCTCCCTCTCTCTCCCTCTCTCTCTCCTGACTTGAGGTGTAAAGATGAGTGGCGGCAGGTATGTATATATCAAATCTACGGAATCAAATTAGCAATTTGTTCCCATTGTCACAAGCAGAGCTGGGAGGCTAGGATAACACCGGCTCCTAAAAACGCCACACTAAATTCTGAAGGAAAATTACGACATCCTCAATTGTCCTAAATTCAAAATGGGATTTAGCAGAATCAGGAGCTCAGCTACGTCTTCTGAAATAAAGGAGCACGTTTTCGATCTTCTGGGGTTGTTGTTTTTTTTAAACATCCCACGTAACGTTTGTAACGTTAACTAATCCAATATACCTTCGAGACCGCCTTCTGCCACAGATTACCTCCCATCGGCCTGTACGCTCCCACAGGGTGGGTCTCCTCAGGGTGCCGTCGGCCAGACAGTGCCGGCTGGCGACCCCAAGGGGGAGGGCCTTCTCTGTGGGAGCCCCCACCCTCTGGAACGAACTACCCCCAGAGATCAGGGTGATCCCTGATCTCCCTTCCTTCCGCCGCGCCCTCAAGACATGGCTATTCCAACAAGCGGGACTGGCCTAGGGCAATTTTTAGAGGGGTTTTAATCATATTTTAATTAGACAACATTTAAATATTTCTTTTTAACTAATTTTAATTTTGTAATTGTTATTGGTGTATTTTTAACTGATTGTCAGCCGCCCTGAGTCCGCAAGGAGAAGGGCGGGATATAAATTCAATAAATAATAATAATAATAATAATA
>NW_015390572.1:3590-10551 GCF_001527695.2 Protobothrops mucrosquamatus | reverse complement strand
TCTGCAAGAAGACAACCAAGCCCAGAAGGCACCAAGGACCTCAACAGTTCAATCCTGAGCTACATTCTCTTCTATGAGAAGAACTCATGACCACACCAAGAATCAAATTAATTTTTTTTCCAAACACGTACTCATCCACTTCCTGATGGAACAGCTAATAGAAAAGCCACGTATCTTGACCAAATGATTACAATACAGTATTAACTTCCCAAAAAACCCAAAGGGTAGCAAAGAAATAATATCCCATAGATTCAATTTAATACAGACTTCCAAATTCTATTTTTGAACCCCAAACTACGACTACATCTTCTTACGGGCAATCGAGATTTATGGAGATTTTACGCTGGTGGAAAAGGGTGGTTTTTGTAAAGCTTGACATATGACCGAGAGAAAATGGTATGAATAAAAAAAAATTGGTTTGCGGCTCTCATTTTCCAGTCACTGGTTTTCAATATGTTATTTCTATTTTGTGCAATGTCACCGGAGGGAATGGCTTCCCAACAGACAGCTGATGGTGCTTTCTTTCATCTGGACACCTCGTGTATTTTTCCTATTTATTTGACATTGAAGGTGCAGCCCGATAACTGCCTGCCTGCCTGCCTGCCTGCCTGCCTGCCTATTATTATTATTATTATTATTATTATTATTATTATTATTATTATTATTATTATTATTATGAATCATCGCACAGTCAGCCAGATGTTCAGACTGGATTTGGCATTTTGTCTACCTATCCCAGTGGTGGCGAACCTTTTAGAGACCAAGTGCCCAAAACCTGGTCCCACCCCTGCCCCGCCCCAACTCTGCCCCCACCCCGCCTGCCCACAGGGCCACTCACCGCCTCCAGGCTCCGTCGCAGATCACCCAGCAGCGCCATGGCGGCCATACCCTCTGCCCGCGCCCCGCAGCATCAATTGTGCGCGATGGGGTGTGAGGGCAGAGTCTTGTCTACGCTGCCTGGCTGCCATGTCCTTAGTGGGCTACGCTCAGGGGCGACTCTCCTCCAGGAAAGCTGCTGGTGAGGAGGGGGTCGTGGGGGGAGGCAAGGCTGGGGCAACGGCACGTGTGCCCACAGAGAGGGCTCAGAGTGCCGCCTCTGGCACCCGTGCCATAGGTTCGCCACCACTGACCTATCGAGTCCTTACCCAGGACCTGGGATAGGCAGATGTGGATGTTTGATGGTATTACAGATATCGTCGCAGGATGGAAGCGGTTCCCAGTAAGGCTGCCTTTTGCAATTGACTAATATCATTATTATTATTATTATTATTATTATTATTATTATTATTATTCCCTCCCCGCAAAGATGCACGTCAGTGGGTACATCAAGAGTGAGGCTTTACGGGTATTGAAAATCAAGAAAGACAAAATGCAGCAGTTTAGAGAACACAAATTACAGGTAGTCCTCAACTTGTAACAGTTCCATTAGTGAGCATTTGAAGTTACAACGGCACTGAAAAGAGTGACTTATGACCGCTTTTCACACTTGCGACCGTTGCAGCGTCCCCGTGGTCGTGAGATCAAAATTCAAATGCTTGGCAACGGGTTCATATTTATGACGGTTGCAGCGTCCCGGGGTCATGGGATCCCTTTTGTGACATTCTGACAAGCAAAAGTCAACGGGGGAAGCTGGATTCACTTAACAACCGTGGGACTAACTTAACCGCTGCAGTGATTCACTGTAGCAAGAAAGGTAATAATAATAATAATAATAATAATAATAATAATAATAATAATAATAATAATAATAATAATAATAATAATAATAATAATAATAATAAAGTTGGAAGGGACCTTGGAGGTCATCTAGCCCAACCCCCTGCTCAGGCAGGAAACCCTATGCCATTTCAGACAAATGGCTGTCCAGTCTCTTCTTAAAAACTTCCAGTGTTGGAGCATTCACCGCTTCTGGAGGCAGGTTGTTCCACTGGTTAATTGTTCTAACTGTCAGGAAGTTTCTCCTTAGTTCTAGGTTGCTTCTCTCCTTGATAAAATGGGTCAGAACTAACTTAATTGTCTCGCTTAGCAATGGAAATTTTGAGCTCCATTATGGCCGTTAAGTCGAGGACTACCTGTAGCTAATGCCAATTCTGTTGAGCCCGAGCCAAAGTGATGGTCTTAAACATTGTAAATGACCCTGGACCTGATTATATAAAGAAGAAGCTTCCGTTGAGGTTCATATGACAAACATATGGCATAAGCTCTTTTGAGTGAGTCTTCTACCATTTCTCCTGGGCGCTCACTTTATCTTGATTATTTTTAAGAATAGGGAAGTCAGGTGTAATATAACGGCGACTCACAGTTATATTCTTAACCACAGTTAAGGAGGCCAAGGGGCATGAAGACAAAAGTCTCGGCGTGATGGAGGAAAATTGAAGCCTACTAAATGTAAGACAGATAAATGATCCTCCTTTTGATATCACCCTTTCACTTCTAAGTAAATTTTTTCACAGGCAGAAATTCAGGACCGCTCCCAGTAATCATAATACTGTGTATTAAGCCAGCTGTCCACAATCTTTTGAGAACCAGGGACCGGTTCCACGGAAAAACTTGTTTTCCACAGAACCAGCTTCAGGTGCACATGCCTGGGTGGCACAGCGTGAAAAACCCCGCATCTTCTGTGGAAATTTTTTTTTCCATGGACCAGGGGGGAATGGTTTCAAATGCTACCACACCCGGCACATGCACATGAAGCTGCGGACCCCTGCATTAAACTATAATTTGTGGGGGATTTTTCCATTTTCATTTTTCAATTTTTTTTTTCATTTTCATAAAACATATAAGGAACGGTTGCTGGAATTGGGTATCTCTAGTTTAATGAAGAGAAGGACGAGGGAGAACATGATAGCAGCGTTCCAATATCTCAGGGGCTGCCCCAAAGAAGAGGGAGTCAAGCTATTCTCCAAGGCACCTGAAGGAAGGAGAAGAAGCAACAGATGGAAACTAATCAAGGAGAGAAGCAACCTAGAACTAAGGAGAAACTTCCTGACAGTTAGAACAATTAACTAGTGGAACAACCTGCCTCCAGAAGCTGTGAATGCTCCAACACTGGAAGTCTTTAAGAGGAGACTGGACAGCCATTTGTCTGAAATGGTATAGGGTTTCCTGCCTGAGTAGGGGGTTGGACTAGATGACTTCCAAGGTCCCTCCCAACTTTATTATTATTATATTATATTATGTACAGCTACAGACATGTTCTCAGATTATGCAGCATCAACGGCTGTGTAACATTATTGATTCAATTATCCTAAGTTAGCCCTTGAGCAGGCGCAGAGTCAACCCCGTTGAGGTACGTAATAATCTTACCTTTGGCCAGTCTTTCCAGCCTCTTGCCATGCTCTGGAGGTATAGCATACCTGGCGAAGGAAAAAAAAAAAAAGCTCATCAGCAAAATTAAGCCCAGAATCTTTGCTTCCAAACTGATTCATTAGGGATCTGTTGGCAGAAGTTTGCTCTTTGCCCTTCACAACCCCACCAGTCAGGAGATTTCCCTTATCAAAACATCTCCTCCCTTCTCCATCCATTACTTCAAACACAAACAACAGAATAACACACTTGGAAGGAGATCTTCTAGTCTGCTTGAGCAGGGGGCTGGACTAGAAGACCTCTAAGGTCCCTTTCTATTCTATTCTATTCTATTCTATTCTATTCTATTCTATTCTATTCTATTCCATTCCATTCCATTCCAATCCTTATTCTATTTTCTATTGTATTTTCTATTGTATTCTATTCTAATTTTTATTCTATTTTCTATTCTATTCTATTCTATTCTATTTCTATTCTATTCTATTCTATTGAACACTATAGCAGTGTTCCAATATCTCAGGGGCTGCCCCAAAGAAGAGGGAGTCAAGCTATTTTCCAAAGCGCCTGAAGGCAGGACAAAAAGCAACGGATGGAAACTGATCAAGGAGAGAAGCAACCTAGAACTAAGGAGAAATTTCCTGACAGTGAGAACAATTAACCAGTGGAACAACCTGCCTCCAGAAGCAGTGAATGCTCCAACACTGAAAGTTTTTCTGAACTTGATTGTATCTGATGATGTTACCTAGTTTGGTCATGAAACGTCTGCAAGAAAATAAACAAGCTCAGAGAGAGGACCGGGCACCCCACACACAGGTGCTTGATAAGGAAAGCCCATTTGTGCACAGATAGTCTTTGCTTAGTGACCATTTGTTCAGCAACCATGATAGTGTTGCTGAGTGGATAGTAGTTACAACTGGTCCTCAAAGTCTCGGCTGTTGCAGCACCCTCACAGTCATGTGATCAAAGTTTGGGTGCTTGCAGACAGCGAAGGCGACAATTTCTACAGAGGCAGTGATTACCACACATGGTTTTCCAAATGCTAGTGGATTGTGTTTTCATCACTCTTCATGTCCACGCTTCCTCAGGAGGGTGGACCCAAATTTAGTTTATATAATAATAATAATAATAATAATAATAATAATAATAATAATAATAATAATAATAATAATAATAATAATAATAATAATAATAATAAATCTGTGCTAGATAGATCAGAGCTAAAAGGGAGGGTGGACTCTGCTCTAAACTCCCACGCTCAGAAAGCACCAAAGATAACCAGCTCCTCCTTCCCCTCGTCTCCTCAACCCCCACTCTCTTCTAGCACTGGTGATGTTACCTAGTTGGGTCATGAAACGTCTGCAAGAAAGCATTCTCAGAGAGCACCCACAGTTCAAACATTCTCTTCTATCAGTAAGTTCCTGTGTTTCCCATAGGAGAAGCCTCTTTCACTGACAGCTACAAAGGCTCTTGAAACAAAGCTTTTTTTTTTTAAAGGATATATATCCCAAAATTTCTATAGATCAAAGCGATGTTTTTCCTCTGAAATAGTCAGCAAGCTCCTGCTCTAATGTTAAGTGGGAGAGATCCAGAAAGAAAATATGGACCAAAAAAAAAAAAAAGGGAGTGCTGGAACATTACCTGTTCACCTCTCTCTCTGTTTTGTTTGCCTTGAATTTTAATTTTTTAAAGCCATTTTTCACTAACATAAAACAAAGCAATGAATAAATTAATTCAGATCCAAGCGCGCCTTCTGTTGGATTAGCGAGAAACGAGCTATCCTATTTCTTCTGGGAACGTGTTGAAAGTTTGGGGGCTCCTTCGTGGTTAGGAGGCAGTCAACGGTGAATGCCACTCTTTGGATTACCATGCTATTTTTTTTTACTTAATTACCGCCTGTCATTGGGAGTTAGACAGATAAGATTAATTGAATTGTGAGGCTGTTGAAGTTAATATTGTTGGGACGTGGCTACCCCGGGTTATCGTGGTTTGCAGAAGTACCTAACTGAATTCTGGAGAGATGTCGGCTTGGCTAGGAAGCCAGCAAACTGCATTAATGAGCTTAAAATCAGGAAAGGGAGGGGGGAAAAAAGAATTGCAGTCTTGCCAGTCATGTTAAGAACCGCCAGCATACTGTTGCTCATAAAAGGGGGGGGGACACTTATTACTTTCTTTCAAATTAATGAATTATGAATTCATTAGACCCAATCGGAGCTCAAGAAAAAAAGACAAATCCCAAGAAATTAATTCTAGCCCGCCAATAGAAGCAAAAACTACAAAGCTCTGGTTGAAAGATGCCAGGCAAAGGAAGACCCATCCTCCCCATCCCGGCCACGTTCAAACGGAAACGCCGGCGGCAGGAGACGCCACAAGTTTTGGCTGAACCACAAAGCAAAACTCCCAAGTCGCATCATCTCCTTTCCCCTTTCGGAAATATTGGGAGGCACAGAAAGGTCCCAGACCTTTGGCCAAAGGCCTTGTTGAAACCATAGAGGGCAGGTCGGGTCAATGGCGACAGCCAATGAACGGTGACTTTCATGACGGAAGACCGGAACGATCCTTCTCCTGTTCAGGAAATTAGGGAAGTCTTAATTATGCTCCCAGGCTTTGGGGACAAGGTGATCGTGGAGTCCTCTTTTTGTTGATTTTTCTCTTTGGTCAATTTACTCTTTTACTCTTTACTACTTTTACAAATAACTCAAGAAATCGAGCATAGCCAATACACCTTCCTTCCTTCCTTTCTCCTCCTCCTCCTCCTCCTCCTCCTCTTTTTCCCACAAGGTCATCCAGCCGGCGATCATGGCTAAAGTGGGACTTGAACTCACAGTCTCTTGCTTCCTAGGCTGGTGCCTTAACCACCAGACCAGGGGTCTTCAAACTTGGCCCTTTTATGACTTGTGGACTTCAACTCCCAGAATGCCTCAGCCAGGCATGCTGGCTGAGGAATTCTGGGAGTTGGTCCACAAGGCATAAAAAGGCCAAGTTTGAAGACCCCTGGAATAGAATAATAGACTAATGTATAGAGCAGGGATCTTCAAACTTGGCCCTTTTATGACTTGTGGACTTCAACTCCCAGAATGCCTCAGCCAGGCACGCTGGCTGAGGAATTCTGGGAGCTGAAGTCCACAAGTCACAAAAGGGCCACGTCTGAAGACCCCTGAGCTAGATGTCTCCCAGCGTCTGATGCACAGTGGCGGGTTATCTTCAAGCCTTACCAAAAAGGTACTGATTTCTTAAAAACCTATTTTTCCATCTAAAGGGAAAAAGAGGCCTCATGAATGAAAAACATCCATTCTTCAATATTGTGTGTGTGTGTGTGTGTGTGTGTGTAGCCAACGAACCCTGGAGAAAGACCTTGAGATTTGATTTGATTTTGATTTTGATTTTATTAAATTTATACCCCGCCCTTCTCCCGGAGGACTCAGGGCGGCTTACAGCCAGTTTAAAACAATGATACAGTACAATACAAAATTTAAAAAAGATTAAAAATAACTATTCAAATTTGGCCGCTTCTACTAAAAAATTTTAATTTAAAACCCCTTTAAAATACCCCTAGGCCAGTCCTGCCTGCTGAAATAACCAGGTCTTAAGGGCGCGGCGGAAGGAGGGGAGATCCGGGATCACCCGGATCTCTGGGGGCAGCTCGTTCCAGAGGGTG
>NW_015390572.1:0-3354 GCF_001527695.2 Protobothrops mucrosquamatus | reverse complement strand
GCCCCCCTGGCCACGGCCGCCAACTGGTCGTCCAGTGTCAGCCGTGGGTCCAGGAGGACCCCCAAGTTGCGAACCCTCTCCGAGGGGGCCAAGGTTTCGCCCCCTATAGTCAGCGATGGAATCAGCTGACCATACCTGGGAGCCGGCAACCACAACCACTCAGTCTTGGAAGGGTTGAGCCTGAGTCTGTTTCTCCCCAGTTGACCCGCACATCATACCACCTGTGGATTGGCTGAAATTCAAATGGACATTACGACTTAACTATACTGTGTGGGGGATTTTCCCCTGATCTCGCCTTGACTTCCTTACTGTCACTGACCCCCTAATAAAAGTGTCCTTTTGAGACAAGGCCTATTTCAAGAGTTCTGCTGCCTTGGGTGGTCAGTTGAAGTGGGTCCTTACGGACTGCCTGTAATCTATATTCCAATGTTATGCTACATGCTTGATGTATAGACAAAATCCAGGCTGCCTGCTAGGCCCACAGAAATCCTTAGCTGAAGCTTTGTCTCCAAATTCCGCCGCACAAGGACACCTGACATCTCACTAATTCTGCCCCGATGACAGAAAAAAGGACTTAGGCTTTCCAAAGGCAAACAAGCCAGCATTTTAGACCCGTTGGGACCAACTCATCTCTCCAGCGCTTGCTCTTCTTACGTCTTGCCAAACACTAACTGAAGCATTTTGGCTCGCCCGCGCTGGAAGAGACAGCTCCAACAGGCCTGCCTTCAGAGGAAAAAAAGTCAAAGATGTCAAGGAAGATCAAACTGTTCACTCATTAACCTCAAGGAGAGGTGTCAAAACAAGAGAGATGTTCAAATCGGCCAGAAATATTCTTTCTGCCAGTTAGTCTGAAATCCCCCGTGTTTGGGAGGGAGGGAGGGAGGGAGGGAGGGAGGGAGGGGAAAAAAAAAAGAAAAAGAGGTTTATGAAGGCAGCAGAGTTAACACAGATATTCTCTTTTTGTTAAAAGGAGGAGACACATAGAGTAATTATCAAACCTCCTGGCTTTACGTTTCTAAAAGCTTAAGGGAAACGGGCATTTGCCAATTTTCCAAGGCAAAAATACTCCGAGTAATCTGGAAAAGGGAAAGCAAATAAGAGCTACAGAACTGAGAAATTGGTGTGAACATGTGGATGCACTGGTGGAAATGGGGAGGGCAATTACATTACATGAACTGTGCATATGCACTAGAAAACCGGGGTATACATTTTTAGAGAAAAACCAACTCAAGTTTAATTTCCTGCTGAGCGTGAGGAACAGCCCGTATGCTTTTCTTGGCAAAAAATGCAGACATAATTTTATCTTCTTTTTTTGTAATTTCCAGTCTAAACTAGATCTAGGAATATCTGATGATATCCTATCCAAATGCTAATACTGCCTATTTTTCTTTGGGAAATTAGTCAAGTTGCCAGTGTTTTTATATATATAACAATGGTTGGAAGCTGATCAAAGAGAGAAGCAATCTGGAATTAAGGAGAAACTTCCTGACAGTGAGGACAATCAACCAGTGGAACAGCTGCCTTCAGAAATCGTGGGTGCTCCATCACTGGAGATTTTTAAGAAGAGACTAGACATTCACCTGTCTGAGATGGTATAGGTTCTCCTGCTTGAGCAGGGGGCTGGACTAGAAGACCTCCAAGGTCCCTTCCAGCTCTATTCTATTCTATTCTATTCTATTCTATTCTATTCTATTCTATTCTATTCTATTCTATTCTATTCTATTCTATTCTATTCTATTCTATATTCTGTTCTACTCTACTCTACTCTACTCTACTCTACCCTACCCTACCCTACTGCTGGTTTGATTGTGTTGCTGCTGCCATGGGGGTGGAGGTGGGAGGGGGTTTAATTGGTTTTTATTACATGGTGGTTTTTAAAAATTTTGTACATCACCCGGAGTCACTACGTGTGAGTTGGGCAGATACATAAATTTAATTAATAAATATAAATTTGAGTGTGTAGACATACATTAAAAAACATAAACACACACATACACACCCCATTCCTACTTACATACACATCGTTCTTTTGCATTTTGATTCCTGTGGTTTCTATGGCACCCGGACATTATCGAGTTTTATAAGGAGTTTTATTTGTTTATATCCTGCCTTTATTATTTTTACAAATACTCACGGGTAGCAAACAGATCCAAGACGTTTTCCTCCACCTCTTTTCTGCCTAACAACAACCCAGTAAGGTGGGTTGACCTGAGAGAGACTGGCTCAAAGTCGTCCAATCAACTGTCTCGTCTAAGGTGGAACTAGAACTCACTGTCTCCTGGTGATTGGCCCAAAGACACCCAGCTGCCTTTGATGGCCAAGGTGGCGCTAGACCTCATCATCTCCTGGTGACTGGCTCCAAATCCCCCCAGCCGGCTTTCAAGCCTAAGGCGGGATTAGAACTCACCGCCTCCTGGTTGACTGGCCCAAAGTTACCCAGCTGGCTTTTATGGCTAAAGTGGGACTAGAACTCAACATCTCTTGGTGAATGGTCACCCAGTTGGCTTTCATGGCAAAGGCAGGACTTGAACTCACAGTCTCCCACTTTCTAGCCTGAGGCTTCAACCCAGGGGTCTTCAAACTTGGCCCTTTTATGACTCGTAGACTTCAACTCCCAGAATTCCTCAGCCAGCCCTGGCTGGCTGAGGAATTCTGGGAGTTGAAGTCCACGAGTCATAAAAGGGCCAAGTTTGAAGACCCCTGAATTAGAGAGTGCTGACTCATGCCATGAGGCAATCTACACTCTGATTGGTTGCTGTGGGTATGAAGGGAGCGTTTCCCTTTTTTCCCGCCTTTTTTCCTCTGTGTGTCCTGATTTACCTCAGGATATGCCTATGTGCCTGACTATCTTGTGTTTTTCCTTTCTGGATGATGATAGAAATGTAAACTTAAATGTGCCTGGCTGAGGAATTCTGGGAGTTGAAGTCCACAAGTCATAAAAGGGCCATGGTTGAAGACCCCTGCTTGTGGACTTCCACTCCCAGAATTCCTCAGCCAGGCACGCTGACTGAGGAATTCTGGGAGTTGAAGTCCACAAGACATAAAAGGGCCCAGTTTGAAGACCCCTGCTTTAACCACTAGACCAGGGGTAGGCAACCTTGGCTCTTTTATGACTCGAGGACTTCAACTCCCAGAATTCTTGAGTCAGCTATGTTATGCCTTCTGCCACAGATTCCCTCCCACAGACCGGTACGCTCCCACAGAGCGGGCCTCCTCAGGGTGCCGTCGGCCAAGCAATGTCGGCTGGCGACCCCCAGGGGGAGGGCCTTCTCTGTGGGTGCCCCCACCCTCTGGAACGAGCTACCCCCCGAGATCCGGACAATCCCGGATCTCCTAACCTTCCGCCGCGCCCTC
>NW_015390571.1:59858-62580 GCF_001527695.2 Protobothrops mucrosquamatus | reverse complement strand
TTATTTTCGTGGTTTTTGTTTAAGCTTAATTTCCCTTTTATGTTCAATTCATTTCTTATCAGTCAGGATTTCTTCAAATATTAGTCATCTAAATATCCAAATTTTCCCATTTAGGTATATAGTGAAAATTGTTATTATTGTTCGGTTGCTAAGTCATGCCAGACCCCCCGCGACCCCATGAACCACAGCACGCCAGCCCCCCCCCGACCTCCATTCACAGCTTTGATGTACAGTGAAAGAGACAACCTTAAACAGATGTCCTACATCGCGGGTGTCAAACCCGCCGCGTCACGTGACATGTCGCAACGTATCATAATTTCTTTCCCATTGCTGGAGCTGGGGTGGGCACGGCCTCTGCATGATGCAACCGGCCCACGGGCCAGCAGTTTGACACCCCTGTCCTACATTCATTTCCATGCATTTCCCAAGATTTTGTCTCTTGTTACACATTAAGCATTGGGTGAATGCTCTCCTAAAGCCCAATAAACAGGAGATACGTTGGAGGCAAAAACAGCTGCTGCGTGCCTTACGTGTCCAAATGAATGAGTCATGCTCTCTTTGTGTGAAGAAACCATCTTTATCATTTGGGTGATTCTCCACCCTCTCCACGACTCTTATGATTGTTGGGCCCCACAGCCTTTCAGAATCCTCTCCGGGAACTGTGTGGGCAATTTCTCTGGATCTCTTCCAGGGCAGAGAAGGTCCCCCGCAGTTTCTAAAGGAGGACAGGAGTCCCTCTGAATGGTGCCAAAAGATCTGCTCCTGGAACGGTTCCAAGGCAGAATTTCTCTTGTGATTTAATAGTAGCATGGAAAAGCAGGGACTGTTGGAGAGGATTCTTCTTCTTCTTCTTCTTCTTCTTCTTCTTCTTCTTCTTCTTCTTCTTCTTCTTCTTCTTCTTCTTCTTCTTCTTCTTCTTCTTCTTCTTCTTCTTCTTCTTCTTCTTCTTCTTCTTCTTCTTCTTCTTCTTCTTCTTCTTCTTCTTCTTCTTCTTCTTCTTCTTCTTCTTCTTCTTCTTCTTCTTCTTCTNTGAGCCCAAAACTTTGGTTGTTAAGTGAGACAGTTGTTAAGTGAGTTTGGGCCCATTTTACGACCTTTCTTGCCACATTTGTTAAGTGAATCACTTAGCATTGTAAAAGTCATTGGATAAATTTCATGATAAAGAAAAACACGGTTGGTAAGTGAATCTGGCTTCCCCATTGACTTTGCTTGTCAGAAGATCGCAAAAGATGATCTCATGATCCCGAGGCACTGCAATCATCATAAATATCAGTCAGTTGCCAATCATCCAGATTTTGATCATGTGACCATAGGGATGCTGGAGTGGTTGCAAGTGTGAAAAATGATCTGAAGTCACTTTTTTCAGTGCCGTTGTAACTTTGAACTATCACCAAACAAATTCTTGAATGTTAAGGACTATTCATATACAAATTCTGACAGACAACTGATTAACCGTGATTGATTAAGGTCTCTCTGAAGGCTGCAGACTGGGAATAGAGGAAATTCTTGGAAACAATAGGCTAGTCGGTGTTAGTAATAGATTGCCAGCTTTGGTGTGCCATCTTCCAAGTCACAGGGCTTTTTAAAATGCTATTTGTGTGAGTAAACATGTTAGGAGCTGGTCGTGCTTAATTCCTGCCATCTACTGAAAAGCATCTAGCTGTTTTCCACCTCCTCCTTGCAGTGTGTTTTTAAAATATAAATGTGTGGCAATATTTAATTTATGATCACAATTAGATCAGCCTTTCGCAAACCAGTTCCCCTCCAGATAGGTTGGAACTCAACTAATTTCGGCTTACATAAATGTTGGTGACTGAAGCGCGGCTGCCACTTCGAGCTCCTAAGTAAGAGAGATGGAAGCATTAGGGGTGCAAGCCGGTGACATGTACAGAATCACTGTTGCACAGGTAGTCCTCGACTTACAACCATTCATTTAGTGATCGTTCAAAGTTACAACAGCACCAGGAAACGTGACTTACGACTCTTTTCACAATTATGACCTTTGCAGCAGCATCCTCCTGTACACCTGATCAAAACTCAGATGCTTGGCAACTGGGTTCATACTTACAACGGTTGCAGTGTCCCCGGGGTCACGCAATCCTTCTGACAAGCAAAGTCAATGGGGAAGCCAGAATCGTTTTACGACTGTGTTACTAACTTAACAACTGCAGGGATTCCCTTAACAACGGTGGCAAGAAAGGTCGTAAAACGGGGCAAAGTTCACTTAACAGTTGTCTTGCTGAACAGTGGAAATTTTGGGCTTCGGTTGTGGTCGTAAGTCAAGGGCTACCTCTATTCGCAATCTTTGAGCGGCACTGGAGGTTTTTAGATTTCAGCTTCCTATTTTAAAATTGATAATAAATACTGCACCAGAGACCGTTCAGGAAGGCCATCACCTCTGTGTATGCTCACGGATCTATTGCACACTGCAATAACCAGAATTTAGTCTTGTCTTCCCATCCAGCTGGCCAGAGTAATTCTTGCTGCGACATCAACTCTTTTCGGCTGTGACAAACAGGCACTCAAGTTTCTTCCAACAGAAGAGCACCTGTTGTATATGGATTAATTGTCTGTGAGCCACATATCTCCAAATTCATAAGTACGGTCTCACAATCTAGAAGAGAAATTCTTCATTTGCATTAATTACTGCCTTCTCTCTTCCTTCCTCCCATGCCTTTTGGATTATATAGTGAAAATTGTTTTTTGGTTTTTTTTGTGTATA
>NW_015390571.1:55037-56295 GCF_001527695.2 Protobothrops mucrosquamatus | reverse complement strand
CTCCTCCTCCTCCTCCTCCTCCTCCTCCTCCTCCTCCCACCTTGCCCAGGATAATTTCATCAAAACGCTCTACCCCTCGGAAAGATTCCCCCCCCTAAAGCAAATTTGCTTCTATCAAATTGAGTGAGAACCAACAGAGAGGGAAATATGCAAGATTCAAGTAAATAAGAAAAACGTCTGTCTCGCAGAGTTGAAAACTGTGGGGCATAAATATGCAGCAGCGCTGAAGAGCAGCCTCCAGCTTGCGAAAGCATGCTGATTTCACAGACAATCCCCCAGGATCCTGCACTTTTATCAAAATGACAAAAACAGGGCGACGCACATTGCAAGCTCCAGTCTTTTATTATATGCATGCACTAGTACAGGGGTAGGCAACCTTGGCTCTTTTATGACTCGTGGACTTCATCTCCCAGAATTCCTGAGCCAGCATGGGGAACTACGGCCCTTTTATGACTTATGGACTTCAACTCCCAGAATTCCTGAGCCAGCATGGGGAACTGTGGTCCCTCTATGCCTTGTGGACTTCAACTTCCAGAATTCCTGAGCCAGTCATGCTGTCTCAGGAATTTTGGGAGTGGAAGTCCATCATAAAAGAGCCAAGGTTGCCTACCCCTGCACTAGTACCTTGATGCACATGCAGGAAAGGGGTGCAACTTGTGGTGTCACATTATGCAATGTTTTCGTCATCCGCCCTCTCCCACAGACCCCGCTGAAGACCCATCCTGCTGGGAATTGTAGTCCTGCCTTTAACATTTTCTTAGTTGATGCAGTGGTGTACGTGTAATCCTCCACTTACAAGCAGAATTGTGACCTGCATTTCTGTTGTTAAGTAAGGCCGTTGTTAAAAGAGTCGCACCTGATTTTACAACTTTCGGGGCATGGTTGTTAAGTGAATCATGTCTCCCCTATTTTATATTTGATATTATGCTAATATCAAAGAAATGACGGAATAGAATCTTTAAAGAAAGGATAAAAAAATCTGAATGACAAAAATTAAAATAACTTTTAAATTGTTTTATTGAAAAGTTTTATAAAAGTTACAATATAAACCCCAAAACCAACCCACCCTAAACCCCCCCTCTCCCTCCCCCACTTCCCAGAGCTGAATACAGGGTTACAAATATAATAATCATAATCTAACTAACATTAACCAACTATATAAATAACCAAGTCCATAATGCGCTTTAACTCCCCTTTAACATAAATATAATAATAATTAAAACATAAACAAATTAGTATCCTAATTATTAAACAATAG
>NW_015390571.1:47061-54909 GCF_001527695.2 Protobothrops mucrosquamatus | reverse complement strand
CAAGCAATCCTTCTTCCAATATTGCCCTACTAATAACCTTGCAGCTGTTATCAAATTCAACATCAAGTTAGTTTCTTTAGCATCACAATCTGTAATAACACCCAACAAAAATAATTGTGGAGTGAACTTTCTCTTTCTCTTGAAGATCTTTTGAATGTTCCACCAAATCTTAATCCAAAAAGCTTTTATATTTCTACAAGTCCACCAAATATGAAAATAAGTAGCATCCAAGCTACCACATCTCCAACATTTGGGCTGTACATTAGGATACATACAAGACAACGTTTTAGGATCCAGATGCCATCTATAAAACATTTTTAAATTGTTTTAAATCATTAAATTGAATTGTTAAATTGTTCCACAGTAAGTTGTCCCTTGGTGAGTTGACCAGGGCGAATTGTCCCGCAGCGGGTTAGCCGTGACGAGTTGTCCCTTTCTGCATATTAATGCCCAAACCTCATCAGCCTACCTTTACTTGGAAAGAAAGTTGGACAATGTGTTTGAGCTTATTGATAGAAAGAGGTCACCGGGGAGGCAGTAAAGCTAAAGCTTTTTGCTCTTTTAGATGATTATTGGACCATTTGGGAGGAATAATCCAAAATAGGTGTGCTAAGCCTAGCAGAAGCTTAACACAACCATCTTCATTTTTATTTTTTTTTAAACCTCAAATCGCATGGCCAATATTCAGTGTTTTTCCAGCACAATTTTGGGAGACTCTGGAGAGTGCTAAAATGAGATTGAAGAGCAAGCCTGCAGCTTGCAAAAGCATTTCTGCATTTTGGTCTTGTCGTCCCAGGCCAAGCACGTTTCTAAATCATTTATTTTTCCCGATTCCTCATTGCATTTGATTGTGGTTTAAACCCGTTATGACCCAGAATCTAATATTTGCTTTCCTGAGCTGACTTCAATCTTGCACGTTCCCTTTTCCCTTTTTCTCTCTTTGAACCCTCAAAATTATGTCTGTGGGAAGTAGATCTCCAAAGCGGGAAGGGCTCTTGAGCGTTCAGCAATCTGCGTTCAAGTAACAGAGCATGCAGCCTTGCTTAGGGATGTAAGCATTTGGCAAGATCAGATATCTTTTGCAAGAATCCAATAATTAGTAGAATCATAGAATCCATAGAGTTGGAATGGATTTTAGAAGTTATCTAGTCCAACCTTCTGCCATTGCAAGATCTGTTAAGACAGTGGTGGCGAACCTTTTAGACACCAAGTGCCCAAAAAACGGCCCCCTGCCCGCTCTGCCTCCGCTCTGCCCCCCGCCTCACCCGCCCACAGGGCCACCTACCGCCTCCATGGCCCGCCACAGCAGATTGCCCAGGCGGCCCTGCAGCATCATGGTGGCCACACCCTCTGCCCACACCCCGCAGCATCAACTGCGCGTAACGGGGTGCGAGGGCAGAGTCTTGTCCCTGCTGCCCAGCTGTCATGTCCTTGGCTGCGCTGCTCTGTGTGGACTGCGCCCGGGGGCAACTCTCCTCCAGAGGGGCTTCTGGTGAGGGGGCCATGAGGGGAGGCGGGGCTGGGGCGACGGCGCGCGTGCCCACAGAGAGGGCTCTGAGTGCTGCCTCTGGCACACGGGCCATAGGTTCGCCACCACTGTGTGAAGGCATCTCTGACAGCCAACCATTCAGATGATGTCCAGCAAAGGAGAAGTCATCACATCATGTATGACAGCCTCTTCTCTTGGCTGAGAGCTCATATACAGGTAGTCATAGATTTACAACAGTTCATTTAGTGACCAAAGTTACAACGACACGGAAAAAAGTGACCATTTTCACATTTACAACTGTTGCAGTATCCTCATAATCATGCAATCAGAATTCAGATGGTTGGCAGCTGACTCGTATTTATGACGGTTGCAGTGCCTTGAGGTCATGTGAATTCTGTCCTCCCTTCGGCAGCAGATATACTAAAATTTGAACGATACAGAGAATATTAGCATGAGGTCATGTGAATTCTAGGAGTTGAAGTCCAGAAGTCTAAAAATTATCAAGTTTGGAGACCCTTAGTCTACCTCATAAGGCTGACAGTTAGGCTCTTGTTTGACGGTGAAATCCACAAGTCTTAAAATTGTCAAGTTTGAAGACCTCTGGTCTACCTCATAAGGTTGACAATGGTCTCCGGTTTTATTCTGGGAGTTGACGTCTACAGCAGGGGTCCCCAACCCCTGGTCCATGGACTACTACCCGGCCACGGCATGCCAGCAACTGGGCCATACAAACAAGCAAAGCCCCATCTGTGGAATGCAGGCAGCACACAAAACCATGCACCCTCCGGACCTTGGAAAAACCTCTCTCCACGGAACCGGTCCCTGGTGCCCAAAAGGTTGGGGACCTCTCGTCTATAGGACTTAAAGTTTGGAGAGCCCTGGTCTACCTCATAAGGCTGGTAGTTGGCTCTGATTTGATAGTTTGACTCATAAGGCTGACAGTTGACTCTGAGGTGAAGTCCACAAGTTTTAAAATTGTCAAGTTTGGAGACCCTTGGTCTGCCTCATAAGCCTGACAGTTGGCACCGGTTTGATTTGTGGTCTGTTAAAATACCTTTTCCCTTGTTTAGCTACCAAGCTATCTCTGGATGAGAAAAATGAAAGGGAAAAATACAGGAAAGGCAAAAATACAGGAAAGGGGAGCATTTCCTGTATTTTTGCCTTTCATTTTTCCCATCCAGATGTTAAGCTTGGCATTCCTCCGGTTAAATTTCACCTTATACAGTAGTTTTCTTTTCATCCCACTGCTTAAGCCTATTGAAGTCTTTTGAATCTCCCGCCTCTTCACTAAAGTACTAATAGTTGTTGCGTGGCCCGCCAAAAATCAGCCTCCAGTGCTGATCCAAGACTGTCATGCTCTACTTCAGGGGTGGGGAACTATGGCCTGCCTCTTTATGACTTGTGGACTTCAACTCCCAGAATTCCTGGCTCAGGAATTCTGGGAGTTGAAGTCCACAAGTCATAAAGGGGCTATAGTCCCCCACCTCTGCTCTACCTGAAGCCGATTTTTCCTTCCCGTAACATAATCAACCTGATGTAGCTGCGAGAGACAAAGTCACACATTCTGAGTGGACGTTTTGCTTTTACTTTTCAGGTCATCCTCACTTTACGACTGTCACTGAGCCAGAAATTCTGACCGCAAATGGTGACAGTCATAACGCAAGTCACCACGTCCCTGATTTTACGACTTTTTTTGGGGCGATCGTAAAGTGAACATGGCGGTCGTTAAGCGAAGCCATTGTTTGCTGTGGGGCATTTCTTGCTGGAAGCCGGAATTAAAACCAGTTTCCGGCAAAAATGTTGTAAATCATGATCACGTGACCGTGGGATGCGGGCCGATTGCTGAGTTGCCAAAATGTGGTCACATGACTGCAGGGGAGGGGAGGAAGTGGTCAGAACTTAAAATTCAGTTCATAAGCCTCTTTTGGGAGGTCGGTCGTAACTTTGAATGGTTGTTAAGCGAGGACGACCTTTCGTTGCTTGTTCTAGGTTTTCTTCCTTGCTGGGATAAGCAAGAACAGGAGTGACATCAACACCCAAGTCAGGCTTTTAATCCCAGGACTGAAAATAAACACTAGTCTTCTAATGGAGGGGAGGGGGGCAGATATGCCAAGGTCTTGCATAGTGTCCCACAGCTTTACTGTTTACTTCTGTCTTTCTCTCCCGTTCTTTTGTTTAAAGCTCAGAAATCAGATTAAACGCAGCACGGGAGTTAGCCTGACACACATATAACTTGGCCCAAATTGATTTTGCAACCGGGTAGTAAATCAGACCCAGCGAGACAGTTTTCCTCAGCTTATCCTCTGTTAGTGCAGCCACTCCATCCATACAGAAGGCTAGTTATGTTATTGGAAGTTAAAAAATATATATATATGAAACCTCTCCCTGGGAACATTTATGTCTTGAACTCCAGGGCTGCAAATTTATGTGGTTCTCTGGCTGTATTTAAGTTTAAGATTCCCGGCAGGTTTTGTTCAGGAGGACGAAATGTTCTCTGCTAGGAAGCAGTGACCCGTTTTAAAAGCTGCATATTGATATACCCCAAAGTTACGCTGGGCATGGAGCTGGGCTAGACCATATAATGCCATCAGGGGTGTACCTTGTAAAAACCCCCTTTTTGACATCTAATAGGCCCCCCCACATGAGGGGGGTTATTGGCATATTGCCAAGCAGAGTGCCACTCTATAGTACAGGGATGGCGAACCTATGACACTAGGGTCAAAGGTGACACACCACAGTGTTTTGGGTGACACACTTATGTTCATCAGTATAAAGCAACAGCTATTCCCATAAGAACGCCCCATGTATGGAGGTTGCACAAGAATAGGGTGTGTTCCTGCACAGCCCCTAAACCCTCTGGACGTTTCACAAGAGGGCTGTGCTTTCGTGCCACCTCTGGAGAGAGGTTGAAGAGAAATAAGAATAGGAAAGAATAAGAATAGAACAGAACAGAAAAGAGCAGAATAGAAATAAGAATAGGAAAGAATTAGAATAGAGTAGGGTAGGGTAGAATAGGGTAGCCTGGGATAGGATAGGATTGGATAGGATAGGATAGGAATTATTAGGAATAGAATAGAATAGAATAGAATAGAAAATATGGAATGGAATAGAATAGAATAGAATAGAGAATAGTATGGAATGGAATGGAATTGAATTGAATTACAGAATGGCATAGAATAGAATAGAATAAAAATAATGAATAGAGAATAGAATAGAATAGAATAGAATAGAATAGAATAGAATAGAAGAATAGAAAATATGGAATAGAATAGAATAGAATAGAATAGAAAATATGGAATGGAACAGAATATAGAATAGAATAGAATAGAATAGAATAGAATAGAAAATATGGAATGGAATGGAATAGAATAGTATGGAAGGGAATAGAATAGAATAGAATTGAATTGAATTACAGGATGGCATAGAATAGAATAGAATAAAAATAATGAATATAGAATAGAATAGAATAGAATAGAAAATATGGAATAGAATAGAATAGAATAGAATAGAATAGAATAGAATAGAATAGAATAGAATAGAATAGAATAGAAAATATGGAATGGAATAGAATAGAATAGAATAGTATAACTTTATTCTCACTTAAAATATACACTAATCAGCATACATTAAAATGAAATTTCGTTGCATTCAGCTCTCAGAGGGTAACCACCTCCAATATACACTACGTAAACATGACAAAAAAATTGTGTTTCTCAGGAACGGGTAAGCCAAGACTACCATTTGTTGTTATTTTTTTTTTTAAAAATAAAAGGAATATGTTTTGAGGAAAGGTTGCTTAGAGCAGAGAAATCCTGCCCATCTGCCGTTTCTCTGTTGCAGATTAGCATTCATCCACCACTCCCTGGTTGAATACCAAGTGGTTTTGCACAGCTATTCGTGTGCTTAGAAATTCAGAAAGTGTAGGCATGTGAGGAGCAATTGATATATAGGTAGTCCTTGACTTATGACCACAATTGAGCTCAACATTTCTGTTGCTAACTGAGACAGCTGAGCTTTGCCCCATTTTACGACCTTTCTTGCCACAGTTGTTAAGTGAATCACTGCAATTGTTGAGTTAGTAAGACAGTTGTTAAATCAATCTGGCTTTCCCTGCTCCTGTGACCCTGGGGATGCTGCAAGTGTGAAAATGGTCATAAGCCACTTTTTTCAGTGCCACTGTAACTTCAGATGGTCACTAAACAAACTGTTGTAAGTTGAGGACTGTAGTCACTCCTCAATACTTCTCATATGTACTATATTAGTGGTTGCAGGTTAGAAAGGTAGGCATTACTGCCACCTTAAATATTAGTCATTTTCTATACAAGGTATAATTTACCCGGATCATTCAAGATTTAGCCTAATTCTACCAGCAATTTTAGTTTAGAAGGATATAGCCACTTCAACAGAAATGTTGACCAGTTAATCTGGTAGTAAAAAGCTCATTGTCTTAATTTCAGGCCAAAGATTGGATGATAAGGGGGAATATTAACTTAGAGGGGAACTAAGGGTCAAGGTTGAATTGCTAAGATGCCTGTTAACTTCTAGCGCTACTCAACTTGCCCCCCATGGGAGGGGTAGAAAGCATAGGAAGGAAATGGGATCTCAAGAAGCCATCCCTGGATCGTGAGAGCTACAAGAATGCCAGGGTCATTAACACAGGTGTCTGACGGAGAGAGGTGGATCCTTCTCATAACAAACCAAAGCTATATGATTGGCAACATGAACAACTGGTGGGTGGGGGTTAAGGGAAGCTATTATTAACTAGGCAGTTTTTTGCGTGGGAAAACCAGAGCTGGTTTTGCTTCTTCAGTTCCAAGATGTGTATTCAGTAAAGTTTATCTTTTATGGCAGAGGTCACCAACCTTTTCAACTAGGAAATTTGTGTGTGTTTGTGTGCACACGTGCAAATGGGGCCGTGCGCCCTGGCACAGCACTATCGACCCCGTTTGCACAGGTGCTACCCGCCGCTGCTAGCGCCCACGTGCATCCACAAACAGGCCGCTGCCGCTAGCACTGCACGCATGTACAAATTGCCCATGCAACCCGCACGGCGTTAGCGATCCCGTTTGCACAGGTGCACAGGCGCTAGCCACTGCTGCTAACATCCGCGCACGTGTGCAAACGGGCTGTGCAACCCCGGTACATGCAAGCGTCCCCATTTGCGCAGGCGCTAGCCACCACTAGCCCCGCTCACATGCACAGACGGGTCCACAGGCACTAGCACGAGTCGGTGCGTGCAGTGGCCAGCCTGTCCCACAGTCCGGTGGCCAGTAGGCCTCGGCCCGTTAGTGGGCTGCAGCCTATAGGTTGGAGACCCCTGTTTTATGGCACTTCAAAGCCTTGACGATTCCTTGATTTTGGGTTCACTATTTGGACGGTTGATACTCAGCCTGTTACTTACATGGAAAACCAGAGTAAGACATACTAGATCAGTGGTGGTGAACCTATGGCACGTGTGCCAGAGGTGGCACTCAGAGCCCTCTCTGTGGGCACCCGCGCCGTTGCCCCAGCAGAGTTCGCCAGAGTAGCGAGCACGTGGCATTTGGAAGCGATAGGGCAAGAAGTGAGCAAGCAAGTGGCATTGGCCCCCCGGGGATGCCCCGGAGATGGTGAGGGACTGGCCCCGGCCATGCTTACCCAGTCTGCTGTGACCACTGCAGCCACGCCCACCCAGTGGGCCATGCCCCCCCCCCGAGAGCACCACAATGCTGATGCAGCCCTGGCACTTTGCGATAAATAAGTGAGTTTTGGGTTGCAGTTTGGGCACTCGATCTCTAAAAGGTTCGCCATCACTGTACTAGATCATGTTCATGTCCTCATCTGAACATGGATAAAGGCCTTCCAAATTTGGGATGTTTTCAAATCTCCCCTACAATGCAAGGGTAAAGGTTAAGGTTTCCCCTGTTCAGTCATGTCCAACTCTGGGGGGCGATGCTCATCTCTGTTTCCTAGCTGAAGAAGCCAGCATTGTCGAAATACACTTTTGTGGTCATGTGGCCAGCATGACTATATGCCAAGGCACACGGAATGCTGTTCCTTAAAGTGGTACCTGTTTATCTACTGACATTTGCATACTTTCGAACTGCTAGTTGGGCAGGAGCTGAGGCGAGGAACGGGAGCTCACCCTGTCACGAGGCACTCGGGTCTCAAACATGGCTGTCAGCTTTCCAACTGACAAGCTCGGTGTCTTTAACTGCCGAGCCGCCACGTTCCTTTCACCTCCAATGTAATCAAGGGTAAAA
The DNA here is from genome assembly GCF_001527695.2 of Protobothrops mucrosquamatus. NCBI lineage: Eukaryota > Metazoa > Chordata > Lepidosauria > Squamata > Viperidae > Protobothrops > Protobothrops mucrosquamatus. The sequence goes on along the minus strand of NW_015390571.1, from coordinate 47,178 downwards.
TGTTAAGCTTTGCTAATACACATGCCGTGCTGTGTACAATGGAGAGAATGATGGAGAGATAATTGAGTACGGAAAAAGATCTGCAACAGAGGCCCTGGCGTGGAAGTTTGGGCCTGA
>NW_015390571.1:16511-46477 GCF_001527695.2 Protobothrops mucrosquamatus | reverse complement strand
TCCTTCCTTCCTTCCTTCCTTCCTTCCTTCCTTCCTCCCTCCCTCCCTCCCTCCCTCCCTCCCTCCCTTTTCTAAATTATTCTGATTTTCAACCACCCCAAATACTGAATCATCCTACTTAGGATAGCTAGATGTTCTATTTAGCTGGGTATATCCTTTTCTACCAAAACTTCAAGGCATCGTTTCCCTTGTCCACTGCATGCAGGATCTTTTCTTCCTCTCCACCACTCCTCTTTTATAGCCAGCAAACTCTTAATCCTTTTAGTCCCTTTGCATAAAACAGAACATAACACAGAAGCTGTTTGACACCCCAGGTAATTTTTCCAGGACATTAATTTTAATATGAATGGAGCATCAAATGCTCCTTTGGAAGTCATTAAATTCCCAGCCTGAATCTGTTTATAGAAACCTGAATTATATGGAAGAGAAGCTCTAATCAGATTGTAGCTACCGGGCTTAGGTGGATCAATTACTTTGCAGCTCAAATTGATTGCTTTTCATTGCAGACCTGAGTCTTTTGATTACATGTTTTGAAAGTATGACATGAATAGCTTTGGACTTATTACAGCCATGTGTATTAATCAGCACGGAGCAGAGAAATCCCAGTTGCCAAATTCGCCTCAGTAACGCAAACCCCCCCCCCCTTTTAAATCATCTGAACCCTTTTCTGTTGTCCTGTGTGAACTCTTTCTTTTTAAAATAGAATTTTAATTCAGGGATTATGGTTTTGTTTGCAGAACAACACTGTTTGGAAGCCGGACTCGTGCCAAGAGTGTGGTTGCCATAGCGACGTTGTCCTGTGCGAAGCGGTTGCGTGCAGAAACCCTCGCTGCAACTTTCAGAAGGTAAAAGAAGACAGGGACATCCTGGCAGGAACTGAACGAGTGGGAGGCTCCGAGGCTGAGTCACTCTTCCTAAGCTTCTGCTTTAGATGCCGAAGAAGGTTGCAGCTTCCGTCTAGGGCAGTGATGGCGAACCTTTTAGAGACCGAGTGCCCAAACTTCAACCCAAAACCCACTTATGTATCGCCGGGTGCCGGGTGGGTGTGGCCTGCTGGCTGGGCGTGGCTACAGTGGTCATGGCAGATGGGTGGGCGTGGACAACTCAATGTTGCTCCTGGGGATGGACACCTGTGGGGGCTGGGCAGGGTTGGGGGAGATCCACGGAGTCTCTGGCGGGTGGGGTGGTGGGCAGGAGGCGGGCAGGAGGCTGGTCCTGCGGGGTGAGGCAAGGCGAGGCAGGGTGGGGGTGCCATTCTCGCAGGGCAAGGCAGGGGCCTGGCACCATCGCCCCCTGCACAGAGGCCAGCAAGCGCATGGGTGCTGGGATGCATCCGGCCATGTGGGACCTCGGCGATTTAGCAGGCGGCTGGTTGAAGAGGACAGTTGCCATCTCCGGGGCATGGCACGAGTGCCCACAGAGAGGGCTCTTGAGTGCCACCTCTGGCACGCGTGCCATAGGTTCACCACCACTGGTCTAGGGCAGACTGAAAATCTAGAGCGGTGGGGGGAGTCTCCAAACTTCATGATTTTAAGACTTGTGGACTTCAACTCCCACAATTCCACATGCCAAGTTTGGAGACCCCCATTCTAGAGAGATCTTCTTGATCAGCTAGTCTTTCTTCTTCTTGTGCCATATCCGTTATCGGACGTTGGCGATCCTGTTTTTATCAGCAGCCGCATGAAAAAGCGCTGCTGAGTTTTGTCCCAACCGGTCCCTTAGATTTTGAAGCCACGATGTTCTTCTTCTGCCTGGACCTCGTTTGCCTTCAATCTTTCCCTGGAGGATTAAATGGAGTAGGCCTTATTTTTCTGGATGTCGCATCAGATGTCTGAAATATTCTAACTTTCGTTTTTTAATTGTTTAGATGATTTCCCTTGGATTTCCCAGGCAGCTGATCACCTCCTCATTTCTGATCTTGTCAACCCAGCTCATACGTGACAGCCGCCTGTAAATCCACATTTCAAATGCTTCTAGTCTCTTCAGGTGGCCTTCTGTCAGAGACCAACTCTCTACTCCATAGAGCAGGATAGAAAAAACATAGCATCTGACAAGCCTGATTTTCAGGCTTATGTCGTGACTGCAGAAGACCTTTTTCATTTTGAAGAATGCTGTTCGAGCTTTCTCTAGTCCAGGGGTTCCCAACTCCCCGGTCCATGGACTGGTACCGATCCACGGCATGCCAGCAACCAGTCTGCACAAACAAGCAAAGCCCCATCCACGGGATGCAGGCAGCACACAAAACCACACATCTCTTGTCCGTGGAAAAACCTTTCTCCATGGAACCGGTCCCTGGTGCCCAAAAGGTTGGGGGTCGCTGAACTAGTCAACAAGCTGAGGTCTCTCACATCTTTGAGGTTATCATTGTAGACTTCAGCCGACTTGCCTGATAAACCGGGGTCCTTTTTCCCCAGAGGTCAGGGATCCTAACTCTCCAGATCTTCAGTCAACATACTTTGAGCCTTAGAGGAGACATGTTATCATATACATGAAAGCTACATGAAGTCACGTTCCTGTGGTGTAGGCTCAGGAATTAATGGGTTAATAGTGAGAGAGTTGTGATGGATAGGCCATATAGAAAATTCTGTTAGGTAGCAATGGTTCCACTCCATGGATATGTGAAGGTTCAGCACTAATCTCCAAGAGTTTTTAGAAATTATCCGTTATGCTGCTTGGCAATGCTGGCAGATGTTCTCCTAGCACACCTGAAACGTACCAGGTAGAGCTGTTCAGTAAGAATTGAACAGCATGACATGATAGCAGCGTTCCAATATCTCAGGGGCTGCCACAAAGAAGAGGGAGTCAAGCTATTCTCCAAAGCGCCTGAAGGCAGGACAGGAAGCAACGGATGGAAACTAATCAAGGAGAGAAGCAACCTAGAACTAAGGAGAAACTTCCTGACAGTGAGAACAATTAATCAGTGGAACAACCTGCCTCCAGAAGCGGTGAATGCTCCAACACTGGAAGTTTTTAAGAAGAGACTGGACAGCCATTTGTCCGAAATAGTATAGGGCAGTAGTGGCAAACCTATGGCACGGGTGCCAGAGGCGGCACTCAGAGCCCTCTCTGTGGGCATGCGCGCCGTCGCCCCAGTCCTAGGCCTTCAGCTGGGTTTTATAAAACCTTTTTGCTTTAGGCCTCCGCTGCCATGTGCAAAAAAAAAAAAAAGGTTCAATCAGTCAAAAGATCTTGCAAAGTTGGAATTGATTGATTGAACTTTTTAGTCCCACCCAGTCTGCCGTTACCACCACAGCCACGCCCACCCAATGGTCCATGCCCACCCAATGGGCCACACTCACCCGGCACTCGACAATGCATGAGTGGGTTTTGGGTTGCAGTTTGGGCACTCAGTCTCTAAAAGGTTCGCCATCACTGGTATAGGGTTTCCTGCCTGAGCAGGAGGTTGGACTAGGTGACCTCCAAGTTTCCTTCCAACTTCTTTATTATTATTATTAATTAACCAGCATGTTAGGTGCACTGACCGGATATGACATGTAGTTAGGTTTCTTTTCCACATTTCCAGTATTGTAGAGGATCTGGGTAACCTAAGAGCTGAAGGAAGAATCTCTCTTTCTTTCTATATTCCTATGATAATAGCCTCCAGTAAAACAAGCTGCTTTCTTCATTGTTTTTACCTTACCAGGCAAATCACAGTTTATTTTTTCGGGCCTTTTACTAACTTATAATTTGAATATTTTAGGCTCCAGAGAAACATTCTTTTTCATTACCTCCTGTTAGGCATTTCTGGTTTTGCATGCTGCATTTTTAATTGCTCTATTTAAAAAAAAAAACGCAACATATTGAAGTTTCAGCGGGTGGCAAGGCACCGTACGCGAGTCCATGTTGAAGGGCAGTAGTATCAGTTTTTTAAAAAAGAAATTAATAGCCATACAAATGCAAAGAAATGCTTGTTGAAAGAGTGTGAGTGGTTATTTGCACAACGTTTTTTCTCTTCAGGAGGAAACACTTCAAATATCACCCAACGCTTGCTGCCCTGAGTGTGCTAAACGAACTGAAGGGTTTTGTGAGTACGAAGGACAACTCAGGGAAGTAAGTACTATATTTTTTCCCCAGATGAGAACTTATGTGGATTCCGCAGACAGAGTCTTGAGGGGCCATGCTGGGACCACGTTCTGTGTAAGATGAAGTAGGTTGCTGGCCTCTTTCATAGCCATTAGATCAGGGGTAGGCAACCTGGGCTCTTTTATGACTCGTGGACTTCAACTCCCAGAATTCCTGAGCCAGCATGGCTCAGCTTGGAAACCCTCCCTTTTCTCTCAGCATGGCTGGCTCAAGAATTCTGGGAGTTGAAGTCCACAAGTCATAAAGGGGCCATAGTTCCCCATGCTGGCTCAGGAATTCTGGGAGTTGAAGTCCGCGAGTCATAAAAGAGCCAAGGTTGCCTACCCTTGCATTAGATGTTTCCCATAAAGTGTTTTTTCTATGATAGTTGGCTTCATGATATTTTGTGTCGATGTAATGCACTGGAACTCTGAATGCTACCAGCCTGATAAATGTCTATGGAGATTCTCAGTCATCCAGGTCATAGTTATCCCAAATATGCTTTTTCATGAGGCAACTGAACTTTGTTTTTCTTTGAAGACGTTTTGCTTCTCATCCAAGAAGCTTCTTCAGCTGGGTTGCAGCTAATGCCAGCATCACAAACGTGGGATGTGGTTTGCTTGGTGGTTACTGATCATTGCAGGCAGTCATAAAATAAAACATCTGTGACTTTTTTTTTCCTGTACTTTTCCCGCTCATTTCTTTTTCTTCTGCTCTTCCCCTTGAAGCATGACACCGAGTGGGCCAGTTCGGGATGCAGGACTTGCTCTTGTGCTAGTGGAGGGGTTACTTGTGTCCCCAAGCCCTGCTCTGCTCTTTCTTGCAAGGACCATGAAGTGGAACATATTGGTCCAGGAGAATGCTGTCCCAAGTGTGTAAGCAGAAAAGGTGAGAAATTGTTTTATCTGTCATTTCTGAAAGACCAAATCCATACCTTGAAGGTCCAGTTAAACTGATTCATTGCTAAAAAGCCTAGGCCCGTGGTGGCGAACCTGTGGCACGCAGAGCTCTCTCTGTGGGCACGTGCGCCATCGCCCCAGTCCTAGGCCTTCAGCTGGGTTTTATAAAACCTTTTGGCTTTAGTCCTCCACCGCCATGTGGAAAACCAAAAAGGTTCAACCAATCAATCAATTTCAGCTTCTTGCAGGAAAAAAAAAAAGACCTCGCAAAGTTGGAATTGATTGATTGAAATTTTTAGTCCCACCCAGTCTGCCGTTACCACCGCAGCCACACCCAGCCAATGGGCCACGCCCACCTGATGATACATAAGTGGGTTTCAGTTTGGGAACTTGGTCTCAAAGGTTCGCTATCACTGGCCTAGGCACAGGTTTTTTTTTTTTCAACTAGTTGTTAGCATCTGTTTGGAGTTAGATAAGGGTCAACTAAAATCAAGGAAGATTCGACTTGGTCTGCTTGTGGCTATGTACGGATTCTAGGCTGATCCCTCTTTTAACTCCGCCCCCAGTGTCTGCCACTCCTTCTTGTACATTATCACCTGGAAAGATGAGCATTGTTGCTAGCTCAGCATTGCAAATTCTAACCTGTTAGATATTTGATACACAGTCGTGGCCAAAATTGTGGAAACCTTTTGGGAAAAGTGTACAGTAGAAATGCCACTTTTGGTTAAGTTTCCACCAATTTTTCTTCTAATTTCTTTATAATTGTAGCCTTGTTCACTTAATAATACTATTTTACATCGCATTATGGGTAACCAATCAACTCTTTGCACCATGACTTTAATTTTATTACGTTTTACAAGCTCACTCAATGAAAGAACACAAAAAAACCCCAAACAACTTAATAGCGATCACATAACACCCTGACAAATGTCCTCCTCTCAGCTTTAATACAGGACATCAATCACTGAACCCTACTGTGATCTGATTGGCTCATTGCCAAAACAAGATGACACCTGATTGGCTCTCTAACACTCCTGCTCATTGGCTACAATCAGAGGAAGGAAAGCTACCCGATATCAACCTAAGCAAGTTGTGCTTCCTTTTTCTGGTTCTTTGGCTATAACTTTTCATAGAATACAGTACAGATAATTGAACAAACAGTGTTGCATTACATTCTTGATTAAACTATCTTTCCATTGATATATAATTTTATGGCACTACTTAAAAAAAAGTGGTGTTATTAGCCATCAAACCTCAAAAATACACTTTTCCCAAAAGGTTTCCACAATTTTGGCCACTACCGTATGCAAATACAGGTAGCCCTCCACCTAGAACAGTTCATTTAGTGACCATTCAGAGTTACAACCATTGCAGCTTCGCCATGGACATGTAATCAAAAGTCAGAAGCTCGGCAACTGGCTCATATTTATGATGGTTGCAGTGTCCTGGGATCATGTTCCCTTCTGACAAGCAAAATCAACGGGAAGTTAGATTCGCTTAACTGTGGCAAGAAAAGTCATAAATTGGGGCAAAATTCAACTGTCTCACTTAGCAACATAAATTTTGAGCTCAGTCGTGATCATAAGTCAAGGACTATAGGCAGTCCTCGGCTTAACAATCACAATGGAGCCCAAAATTTCCGTTGTTAAGTGAGACATTTGTTGATTGAATTTTGCCCCATTTTACGACCTTTCTTGCCACAGTTATTAAATAAATTACTGCAGGTATTAAATTAAGAACACAGTTGTTAAGTGAATCTGGCTTCCCCATTGACTTTGCTTGTCACAAGGTTGCAAAGGTGGTCACATGACCCCGGGACACTGCCACCGTCATAAATATGAGTCAGTTGCCAGCCGTCTGAATGTGATGGAGACCAACATTCCTCAAAATTGTGGGCTAAGCCAAATACTCCATTGCATTATATTTACTACTGTGGTTTTGGCAGAAAAGCACGGACATCTGTTCTTAAATCTGGTTCTTCCAAAACTTTGAAATATGCATATGCATCAGCCTTTGATTCTTGCCTGACAATGTTGCACACAGGGGCTTAAGTTGCAGCGTTTTATGCTGTACCATTACATGCACCAGAAGTACATTATTTTCTTAGAAGAACTGCAGAAATTCAGGGGCTGCCACAAAGAAGAGGGAGTCACGCTATTCTCCAAAGGCCCTGAAGGCAGGACAAGAAGCAACAGATGGAAACTAACCAAAGAGAGAAGCAACCTAGAACTAAGGAGGAATTTCCTGACAGTTAGAACAATTAATCAGTGGAACCACCTGCCTCCAGAAGCTGTAAATGCTCCAACAATGGAGATTTTTAAGAAGAGACTGGACAACCATTTGTCTGAAATGGTATAGGGTTTCCTGCCTGAGCAGGGGGTTGAAGTGTTCTTCTTCTACTACTACTACTACTACTACTACTACTACTACTACTACTACTACTACTACTACTTCTTCTTCTTCTTCTTCTTCTTCTTCTTCTTCTTCTTCTTCTTCCTCTTCCTCTTCCTCTTCCTCCTCCTCCTCCTCCTCCTCCTCCTCCTCCTCCTCCTTTGAAATGCTTGGCTGGGTATTGCATTTTAAGTATTAGTACTGCTTTATAAAGCCTTGGTAAGATGACACTTGGAATACTGCATCCAGTTTTGGTCACCACGATGTAAAAAAGATGTTGAGACTCTAGAACAGTGGTTCTCAACCTTTTTAATGCCGCGACCCCAACCGGTCGTAAGTCGAGGACTAAACCGGTCGTAAGTCGAGGACTAAACCGGTCGTAAGTCGAGGACTACCCAACCAGTCCTAAGTCGAGGTCTTTCCCTGCCCGGGAGCGCCGCACATGCGTGGTTCCACCCCTGCACCGGCCGAGGCGTAGCTGGCAAGCGGCAGAGACGGAGCAGGCCGACCACCAGCTGGCCCAGCCCAAGGAAGGTAAGGCACCCGCCGGAAAAGGGGAAAAAATGGCGGACAAAAAAAATGGCGGACAGCCTTGCTTGGCAACCCCCGTGAAATGGTTGATCGACCCCAAATGGGGTCCCGACCCACAGGTTGAGAACCACTGCTCTAGAAAGAGTACAGAGAAGAGCAATAAAGATGATTAGGGGACTGGAGGCTAAAACATATAAGGAACGGTTGCTGGAATTGGGTATGTCTAGTTTAACGAAGAGAAGGACGGGGGGGACATGATAGCTGTGTTCCAATACCTCAGGGGCTGCCACAAAGTAGAGGGAGTCAAGCTATTCTCCAAAGCGGCTGAAGGTAGGACAAGAAGCAACGGATTGAAACTAATCAAAAGAGAAGCAACTTAGAACTAATGAGAAACAATTAACCAGTGGAATGGCTTGCCTCCAGGAGTTGTGGGTGCTCCATCACTGGAGGCTTTTAAGAAGAGATTGGACAACCATTTGTGTGAAAAAGGACAGGGTCTCCTGCTTGAACAAGGGGTTGGACTAGAAGACCTCCAAGGTCCTTCCAACTCTGTTATTCTATTGTCTGTTATTTGTCTTGCAATAGACCTCAAACAGAGATCAACCTGGCTGTCTTTCATGTCTTTTAGACTCTTGTTCTTTTGATGGCGAAATAATCCCAAACGAGAAGGAATGGCGGCTGAGTTCGTGTGCCAAATGCCTCTGTCGGGATGGCTCTCTCCAATGTTTCACCGTTTTTTGTCCACCTGCCTTCTGTAATGCGGTAAGATGATGCATGCTGTCAACTTCTTTGCATTTTATCACTTTTTAAAAACTGCAATTAGGTGATGTGTCCTCTCCTGAGAAATTGCTGCCTGACAAAAGATTGGCCTTACCGAAAATATAAATTAAAGTGGGATTACAGACCTGGCCCCTATTTTATGTTTCCTCTACGTCAGGGGTAGGCAACCTTGGCTCTTTTATGACTCGTGGACTTCAACTCTCAGAATTCCTGAGCCAGCATGGCTCAGCTTGGAAACCTCTCCCTTTCCCCTCAGCATGGCTGGCTCAGGAATTCTGGGAGTTGAAGTCCACGAGTCATAAAAGAGCCAAGGTTGCCTACCGCTGCTCTATGTTAACAGTTATGGAGAGATGCGATAAAATGAGGGGGTGGGCTGTCCGTAAAAACTCTTCTGCTCGGCCAAAAAATGCCTCCTGTTTCAACAGCTGCGTTTCCTAGGAGAGTAGGAAGTACGGCCCTCACTCCGATTTGGCTTGATGATGTCATCAGGAAGTGCATCTGCACAGTTGCATTGTCGCCGAACATTGTTTCGTGGCTTGTGATCCTGGCAATTGGCTAATAGCCTTCTTGCTTGCCTGTAATGGCCATACTGTCATGTGTCTGACTAATGAAACACTTCAAAGAACGTTCAGGCATGGTTTAACCTAAAAAGCCTTTTATTAGTGTAGAGGTGTGTCAGCACGGCATGGTGGATGCCAAGATCTGAATTTCCCTTCCTTTGCACATAACATTCCAGGCATTTCCCCTCCCCTGTTTTGGGGTCATGGTTCACATCTTCCAATTAACCTGGAGGGCAAAGATTCACTTCCCTTCCTTTTCCCCGGCTTTCCTTACTAATCTCCTCCCTCTCTCTGTCATCTGAATTAACTCTAAAAATACCAGACAGTTCTGCATATTTTGTCAAAGCAAGAATATTCAATATTAGCAGCGTTGACACATACATTTCAGACATCGCTTCCAGCTCCCCCCTCCCCCTCCCCTTCCCCTCCTTTTCCTCCTCCTCTCCTTCTCCCCTTCCCCTTCTTCTTCTTCCCATCCTCCTTTTTCTCCTCCTCTTCCTCCTCCCTCTCTCCCTCTCCCCCCCTTCCTCCTCTTCCTCCTCTTCTCCCCCTTGGCTCTTTCCCATCCCCTTCCCCTCCTCCTTCTTTTCCTCCTTCTCCTTCCCCCTCCTTCCTCTTCCTCTTTCTTCCCTTCCTCCCTGCTCCTCCTTCTCTTTTTCCTCCTCCTCCTCTTCTACCCCNGACTTACGACCACAATTCAGCCTGAAATTTCTGTTGCTAAGTGAAACATTTATTAAGTGAGTTTGGGCCCATTTTGACGACCTGTCTTTTCAAAGTTGTTAAGTTGAACCACTGCAATTATTAAGTTAGTAACACGGTCTTTAAGGAAATCTGGCTTCCCCATTGACTTTGCTGGTCAGAAGGTCGCAAAAGGGGATCACTTACAATGGTTGTGTGAAAAATGGTCATAAGTCACTTTTTAGTGCCGTTGTAACTTCGAACCATCGCTAAATGAACTGTTGTAAGTCGAGGACTACCTGTAAATTACCCTAGAACCTTGACGGAAAGAGCCCCCAATTAATGGATCTCAGATGTAACTCATAATCAGGTCCCCAGTTTCAGTCTGTTGTATGCAAAGTAGTCCAGACGATTCTCTTCATGTACCGTATTTCATTTTGCATATTCATGTTACGTACATCTAATTCATGTAATGTACATGGCACTATTTGTGCTATTTATAGCCACTGGGTCCCGATATCATGATGCAAATGAGGTAAAAATAAGGTAAATTAACACAAATGACATAAATTTGGATTTAACGGACCTTTGGGAAAACAAAGACATCCTCCTGCTAATGGTCCATTAAATCAAGCCTTTACTGCAGTCTTAATTTGCTCTTAACACATAATTGCACTTTAATGAATTGCCGAGTGTTTATAAGTCACTCTGCTTGTAATCAGTGACCAAATTACTAGATTCTGTTATTTCAATAAAATATTGATGCTGCGTTTCCCTTTTACTCCCTTCCCAGTTAAGTTAAATATTGATGTCCTTTTTTGCTTTACCTCTTAATTAAGTAAGAGAGCTAAAGCTTTATCACGTGTAGTGTGTGTGTGCTTAGTAGGCTTTAAATATTTGGGACAAGTAGCTATGAACCAGATAAGGGAACATATTTCTTATTTGACATTACGACGAAGTATTTAGGAATATTATGTCCTTACAGAGAAAAAGAGCGAAGCTCTTTTGTTCTATCATGGACAGGAGTTGTTCCATCATTTATTGTGGAGTAGAGCTGGGAAATCACTAGAAAATCTACCACTGTAGGAGAAAGAGAGACAAAGCCTGGGTGTGGAGTCAAGAGAGGAATCAGTCTAGTGTCGCTACGTACTCACAAGCTCCCACAAGTGGTCTAGTCCCAGCCCTCTTGAATTTCATGACCTCTTATCTAACTCTCTCTTTTTTTTAAACAAGTTTTATTAATTTTCCAGTTTTATATCCAAGTATTTAGGAAGCAGCGTGGTGATTGGGTAATCAATAGTCCAGTCACAAGATCTTTCGTACATGTCTCAGGTTGCATCATCAAAAATTTCCCTCTCTATTTCCCTTGATTATTATATCACATTCAAATTAATACATTTCTAATTATAACTCGATCAATTAAGGCATTTATCAATATATTTTAACATACATATCCGTGTCCTGTTTTTAAATTTTACCTAATTTCAATCACAGTGTTCCAATTTACCCTTTAAAATCCATAATATTTAGATTTCGGGTAACCCAAATTTCCCTTATTTCATTACAAAATAGTTGTCATATCTAAAATACACATATTGTTTACTTAAATACATTATTACTTTACTTCACAAATATATTCTATTTCTCATCCTAGTATCTCATCACTTACTAATAAAGTATCCTTTATTGTCTCAACCCAACTTCTGTATTATAATGTCGTTGTTATATGCTTTTGATTAGATGTCTTGGGATTTCAGAGAGTTTTCTTTCACCTATACCAGTGATAGTGAACCTTTTAGAGACCGAGTGCCCAAAAACCGCCCCGCCCCGCTTGCTCGCAGGGCCACCCACCACCTCCACGGCTTGCCACAGCAGATCGTCCAGGCGGCCCAGCAGCGCCATGTCGGCCACGCCCTCTGCCCGTGCCCTGCAGCATCATCTGTGCACGATGGGGCGCGAGAGTGGAGTCTTGTCCCCGCTGCCCGGCTGAGGAGGGGGCCGTGGGGGGAGACGGGGCTGGGCTGACGGCATGCATGCCCACAGAGAGGGCTCTGAGTGCCACCTCTGGCACGCGTGCCATAGGTTCACCAGCAGTGGCCTATACCATGTTATGTATTCAATAAACCAGTAAGATGTTGACTACTTTTCATGGTAATTGTCCACACCTAATCTTCGCAAGCAACTTCATAAGTTGCAATAACTTTAGGAACTCAGTCCACTGAGTATTTGAAGTTGTAAATTTATCTTCCCAATGTTGAATGACTAGGGTTTCTTTTTAGCAATAAGTGGGACATTGGTGATCCATTTCTGTTGTGCAACCATCACTTTTCATGGAATAGGTACATTATTGAAGAGAATATGGATGTCTGGAAATATTAAACCTTGTCGCAAAATTTAATTAATGTATTTAATTATTTCTTTCCAGAATGTAACACCTTTAGGTCATTAACAAAAAAATATTTTAATGAAGCATTATTCTGACTGTATTTCCAGCAACACAATGATTCCTTTTCTATACAGTGTCTAAAAATCAGATTACCTTAGTCCTGTATTACTGCAAAAATTCCAGAAACACAGTTCTCTCCTGGCTAATTTTGAAGCAGGAGTATCTACAGGGAATGTTAAACAAAAAAAATCAACATTATGATTCAGCATAGTTCCCATATCAAATCACACCCTTTTTTGACTTGGGTTATCTATACATTGCAAGTAAAGTCCCTCTTTGAGCAAGATGGGAGGGTTAGAAAGATGAAAATAATTAATTAAATAAATAAATTTTAAAAGGGGGGGGCATTGCTTTCACAACCATCATCTCAGCCCCCCCCCCATCTTCTTTCTGTGGATTCAATTGCTGTCAAACGGCGGAGGAATCAGGAGATCCAGGCAGTTCAAATGAGTATAAAGATTTATAGCAAGCTAGTTCTCTACAAAAATCTGAGCTATTAATAGTCAAGGGAAATGAGCGGTAATTAAGAAGGCATTCAAGGTGGGCTGGACTTAGATCTGTTGTGGGCACGCAGAGACTCGTGACTTATGACCCATTTGACTCCACCCTCGGGCTCAGCCTGGTGATCTCCTACATCTGCTTTGGATTTTCAACATGGAGTTCCAAAGGAAGATGAATTCATCTTAAAATGGAGATTCTCTTCTAAATTCCTTCTCTATTTTCTTATTTTTGTACCTGCAGCAGCATCCTCACCAACACAACGTCACGATGACATCATGACACCTTTACAAAATGAGATGAATTGGAATGTGGTTGTGCTTTTTTTTTTTTAACTTTAAAAGGTGTCATAACTCTACCGGAAACTTAATATACCATGCTGCTATATTTGAGCAATGCAATATTGGGACATCCAGAAGTTATGAAACCTTTGTGGGGTTGGGGGGTGGTTATATGCAGCTCATTGACTCTGGGTTTTCCACCCCTGCTCTACCGTAAGCTTTGTCCTAAGACAGAGCAAACAAGACAGCGAGAAGTAGAGTAGCTAATACATTTTATTCAAAGGCATTGTCAGGCCCCCCAAAACCAAGACAGATATGTGGAGTTACTTCTAAGCAGTTTGTAGAGCTACTTCTAAGCAGTTTATTATTCCTCATGTATAGACAGAATTCCCCTTCATGGATTACTGCCTTGACGTGGCGAAGGGGCTTGCGTAACTCAATGAAGTTATGAGCTATGCCGTGCAGGGCCACCCAAGATGGACAGGTCATAGCAGACAGTTCTGACAAAATGTGATCCACTGGAGAAGGAAATAGCAACCCACTCCAGTATCTTTGCCATGAAAACCCCATGGACAGTACCAAAAGGCAAAAAGATATGACGCTGGAAGATGAGCCCCTCAGGTCAAAAGGTGTCCAACATGCTACTGGGGAAGAGCAGAGGGCTAGTACTAGTAGTGCCAGAAAGAATGAAGCGACGGAGCCAAAGCCGAAAGGATGCTCAGCTGTGGATGCATCTGGTGGTGAAAGGAAAGTCAGATGCTGTAAAGATCTATTCTCCATAGGAACCTGGAATGTAAGATCCATGAATCAAGGCAAAGGGGACGACAGAGAATGAGGTGGCTGGATGGAGTCACTGAAACAGTAGGTGTGAGCTTAAATGGACTCCAGAAGATGGTAGAGGACAGGAAGGCCTGGAGGAACATTGTTCATGGGGTCGCGATGGGTCGGACACGACTTCGCAACTAAGAACAACAATAGACAGAACTTCTAGGAAGAAACTGTTCTGACTCTCTTCCTCCCAACCAAACTATCTGAACTTTGCTCTCTCATATTCCTCTGGAATGCAGCCCCTCCCTCTTGGGAATCCAGACTACATTCCACCACAGGCCTAAACTTTAGACCAGTCTAGTCATACGTTTATATCCAGCATCAGTCTGTATCTGTGCTTGCTGCAGCTCCTAAAAGATTATATACCTTTCAATAGAATTTCTTAGTGGGAGAAGGAACTTCCAGGATCTTTTTGATTTGAGGCCATTGTACACTAAGTACTGTGTCAAACAAAACGTCCTCCTACTGTGTCAAAATAGAGAGTGTAATTGTTAGGTTCTGCAAAATATGACATCCCTCTTCTTTTCTGATTCGCTGCCTGCGATATAAGATGAGTCTTGGGGAGAGGACAAAAACCACCTAGCAATCTTTCAGGAATTTCTCTTCCTGTGTTCTTTGATAGAATCTCTAGCCGGGTTAAATCTTAAGGTGCGAAGGATATCAAATAAGCAGGTTACTTAGTTGGAGTTTTTCCTTTTTTAAGTATGAGCTTTGCTGGCATGTCCAACATGGCTTCCCCATTGACTTTGCTTGTCAGAAGGTCACAAAAGGGGATCACATGATCCAGGGACACGGCAACCATCATAAATATGAACCAGTTGCCGAGCATCCGAATTTTGATCACGTGACCACAAGGATGTTGCAGCAGTCATAAATTTGAAAAACAGCTATAAGTCACTTTTTTCAGTGCCATTGTAACTTGGAATGGTTACTAAATGAAAAGTTGTAAATCAAGGACTATTCTACTGCATAGAATGTTGAACTTGTTAGAGCAGGGGTCTTCAAACTTGGCCCTTTTATGACTTGTGGACTTCAACTCCCAGAATTCCTCAGCCAGGCACGCCTGGCTGAGGAATTCTGGGAGTTGAAGTCCACAAGTCATAAAGGGGCCAAGTTTGAAGACCCTTGGGCTAGACGCAGGGGTAGGCAACCTTGGCTCTTTTATGACTCGTGGACTTCAACTCCCAGAATTCCTGAGCCAGCCATGCTGAGGGGAAAGGGAGAGGTTTCCAAGCTGAGCCATGCTGGCTCAGGAATTCTGGGAGTTGAAGTCCACCAGTCATGAAGGGGCCATAGTTTCCCCATGCTGGCTCAGGAATTCTGGGAGTTGAAGTCCACGAGTCATAAAAGAGCCAAGGTTGCCTACCCCTGGGCTAAAGGATTCTAAGGACCCTTTTTTACTTTGTATTGTTACGTTATAAGTGTATTGTTAATTTTACGATTTAGTTATTTTTGTTTCAATCATGCCATGGAAATTTTGGTTAACTGTTCTTTTTTGCAAATCCTCTGCAGTTTTGAGAATCATTGAGAGAGTGGTGGGATATAGAGTTATTAATAAATAAGAACAGAACTTTTTCTTCAGTGGGAGAGAGATATAGGATGATTTTGAATCTCCATGTAAAACTTTTGGCCTTTGGGCATCTTACTTCTATTTTATTTTCTCTTTTTTTTCTTCCCTCTGCCAATGATTAGGATGAAAGTCTAGTCATACCAACTGGAAAATGTTGTCCAGAATGCGCTCAAAAATCCTGCTTTGCATTTGGGACATCGTACCAGGTAACCTTCACATAAAATGACACGAGGACTAATTTGATGTGCATTTTTCTGTGTCCCTCACCTTCTACTTGACATTTTACTTCAAAACAAAAACTATTTACTGTTTTTTTTCTTCTTGGGAAGCCCAATGAGTTGAAAGGCATCTGAAGAAGAAAGGAATGTGCTGGCAAGACTGAACGGGGCCCGTCAACTAATGTAGATAAGACTGTTCTTCATGGAAGTGGAGAAAAGGGCTGTGACCTCAGATTTGCTTCTTGGCTGAGTGTGCATTTGACTTGCGCTCTAACCGTGACTTCTGGTGGGCATTAGCGGTCAAAACAAACAGAATACAAGTAATCCTCAACTTACGACCACAGTTGAGGCCAGAATTTCTGTTGCTAAGCAAGACAGTCAAAGCTGAAGAAGCTTCTTAGTTGAGAAGTGACTCTTCTTCTTCTTCTTCTTCTTCTTCTTCTTCTTCTTCTTCTTCTTCTTCTTCTTCTTCTTCTTCTTCTTCTTCTTCTTCTTCTTCTTCTTCTTCTTCTTCTTCTTCTCTTTCTCCTCCTCCTTCTTTCTTTCTTTCTTTCTTTCTTTCTTTCTTTCTTTCTTTCTTTCTTTCTTTCTTTCTTTCTTTCTTTCTTTCTTTCTTTCTTTTTCGTTTTCTCTCTTTTTCTTTTTCTTTCTTTCTTTCTTTCTTTCTTTCTTTCTTTCTTTCTTATCCTTTCTTTCTTTCTTCTCCCTCCTCCTCCTCCTCCTTCCTCTTCCTCTTCAAAAAAAAAAAGCCCAGTTGCCTTTTGAAAAAGCAACCTTGGGAAAACCCTGACCTGGATGACTGAGAATCTCCATAGACACTAAGCAAGACAGTTGTTAAGCGAGTTTTGCCCCGTTTTACGACCTTGCTTGACACAGTCGTTAAGTGATTCCCTGCAGTTGTTAACTTAGCAAGACGGTTGTTAAGTGAATCCGGTTTCCCCATTGACTTTGCTTGTCAGAAGGTCACAAAAGGTGACCCCCGGGACACTGCAGCCGTCATAAGTATGAACTAGTTGTCAGACCCCCAAATTTTGATCAAGTGACTATGGGGACGCCGCAACAGACATAAGTGCGAAAAACGGTCATAAGTCACTTTTTTTTTTACAGCTGTTGTAACTTTGAATCGTCATTAAAAGAATGGTTGTAAGTCAAGGCCTTCCCGTAGTTGAAATAATTTTCTTTGTTCTGTAGCATGGTGAAGAGTGGAAGAAAGATGCCTGCACCACTTGTGTATGTGACCGAGGAGAATCCAGATGTTTTACAAAGACCTGCCCCACGCTGAATTGTCAGAAGGTAATTCCTAAGCTGAAAACTTGGAGATTTTCTGGGAATTTTCTACCGCATTTCCTAAATCTTCTAATCAGAATAGAGCTGGAAGGATCCTTGGAGGTCTTCTACTCCCCCCTGCTCAAAAAGGAGAACCTATACCAGAGGTCCCCAACCTTTTGGGCACCAGGGACCGGACTGGAGGGGCATGGTTTTGTGTGCTGCCTGCATCCCGCGGATGGGGCTTTGCTTGTTTGTGGAGACTGGTACTGGTCCACTGACCGGGGGTTGGGGACCCCTGCCCTATACCATTTAAGACAAGTGGGTATCCAGTCTCTTCTTTAAAACCTCCAGTGATGAAGCACCTACAATCTCTGGTGGCAAGCTGTTCTACTGATTAATTGTCCTCACTGTTAGGAAGTTTCTCCTGAATTCTAGGCTGCTTCTCTCCTTGATTGGTTTCTATTCATTGTTTCTTGTCTTCTGATGCTTTGGAAAATAAGTTGACCCTCCTCTTCTTTGTGACAGCTCTTCAAATACTGGAAGACTGCTATCATGTCTCCCCTAGTCCTTCTTTTCTCTAGACTGGCCATAGCCAAATCCTGCAATTGTTCTCCCTGTTTTAGTCTCCAGGCCTTTAATCAACTTTTTCCAGAGTCTCAATATTGTTTTTGTAGCGTGATGACCAAAACTGGATAGGATAGGATAGGATAGGATATAGGATAGGATAGGATAGGATAGGATAGGATAGGATAGGATAGGATAGGATAGGAGGGACCTTGGAGGTCTTCTAGTCCAGCCCCCTGCTCAAGCAGGAGAACCTATACGATTTCAGATAAATGACTGTCCAGTCTCTTCTTAGAAATCTCCACTGATGGAGCACCCATGACTTCTGAAGGCAAGCTGTTCCACTGGTTGATTGTCCTCACTGTTAGGAAGTTTCTCCTTAATTCCAGGTTGCTTCTCTCCTTGATCAGTTTCCAACCATTGTTTCTTGTCCTGCCTTCTGGTGCTTTGGAAAATAAGTTGACCCCCTCTTCTTTGTAGCAGCCCTTCAAATACTGGAAGACTGCTATCATGTCCCCCCTAGTCCTTCTTTTCTCTAGACTGGTCATAGCCAAATCCTGCAATTGTTCTCCCTATGTTTTAGTCTCCAGGCCTTTAATCAACTTAGTTGCTCTGCATTTTTTTCCAGAGTCTCAATATCGTTTTTGTAGCATGATGACCAAAACTGGATAGGATAGGATAGGATAGGATAGGATAGAAGGGACCGTGGAGATCTTCTAGTCCAGCCCCCTGCTCAAGTAGGAGAATCTATATAATTTCAGATAAATGACTGTCTAGTCCAGTGGTGGCGAACCTATGGCATGGGTTCCAGAGGCGGCACTCGGAGCCCTCTCTGTGGGCACGCGTGCCATTGCCCAAGCCTTGCCTCCCCCGCGACCCCCTCCTCACCACAGCCCCCCTGGAGGAGAGTCACCCCCGAGTATGGGCGACGCGGAGCAGGGCAGCCAAGGACATGGCAGCCAGGCAGCGTAGACAAGACTCTGTCTTTACGCCCCATCAAGCACAGTTGATGCTGCGGGGTGCGGGCAAGGGCATGGCCGCCATGGTGCTGCTGGGCTGCCTGGACGATCTGCGGCGGGCCCTGGAGGCGGAGAGTGGCCCTGTGGGCAGGCGGGGTGGGGGCAGAACGGGGGCGGAGCCAGTTTTGGGGCACTCGGTCTCTAAAAGGTTTGCCATCACTGGTCTAGTCTCTTCTTAAAAACCTCCAGTGATGGAGCATCCACAACGTCTGAAGGCAAGCTGTTCCACTGGTTGATTGTCCTCATTCTTAGGAAGTTACTCTTTAATTCTAGGTTGCTTCTCTCCTTGATCAGTTTCCAACCACTGTTTCTTGTCTTGCCTTCTCATGCTTTGGAACATAAGTTGACCCCCTCTTCTTCGTCTTCTCAGGAGGAGAACAAAGTGCGTCGCCCTGGGAAATGTTGTGAAGAGTGTGTCCTTTCCAAGGGCAGCTGTGTGCACAACGGCACCCTCAAATACCACAATGACCTGTGGAATGGTACGGACTGCAGCTTCTGTAGCTGTGATGGAGGCCAGGTGGCTTGTCGGAAGGCAAAGTGTGCCAAAGTGGACTGTGCAAAGGTAAGGAAAGGACTCCCATTTCCAAGTTATCTCTATGGTTTGCTTATTCAGAAGGTTTTTTTTAAGTGGCTTTTTTTAAATTCAAGCTGCTGGAAACATCAGGGCCAGATACTGAAATAGAGTAGTTGGTTCTCAGACGGAATAACAGAATAACAGAATTGGAAGGGATCTTGGAGGTCTTCTAGTCCAGGGGTCCCCAACGCCTGGTCCATGGATCGGTACCGGGCCGCGGCATGCAAGGAACTGGTTTTCACAAACAAGCAAAGCCCCATCTGTGGGATGCCGGCAGCACACAAAACCACACACTCTCTGGTCCATGGGAAAAAATTTCTCCACAGAACCGGTCCCGGGTGCCCAAAAGATTGGGGACCTCTGTTCTAGTCCAACCTTTGCTCAAGTAAGAGACTCTATACCAGGGGTAGGCAACCTTGGCTCTTTTATAACTCGTGGACTTCAACTCTCAGAATTCCTGAGCCAGCATGGCTGGCTCAGGAATTTTGGGAGTTGAAGTCCACGAGTCATAAAAGAGCCAAGGTTGCCTACCCCTGCTCTATACCTTTCCAGACAAGTCTCTGTGTTGGCTTTTTTGATGCTGGCAGCAACCCGTGTCAACTATCAGCGCTAGTCAATTTGACTGTTCAGTTGACTGAGGTTCACGTCTAATGAATAATAATAATAATAATAAAGTTGAAAGGGACCTTGCAGGTTATCTAGTCCAACCCTCTGCTCAGGCAGGAAACCCTATACCATTTCAGACAAATGGTTGTCCAGTCTCTTCTTAAAAACTTCCAGTGTTGGAGCATTCATAGCTTCTGGAGGCAGTTTGTTCCACTGGTTAATTGTTCTCACAGTCAGAAAATTTCTTCTTAGTTCTAGGTTGCTTCTCTCTTTGGTTAGTCTCCATCCGTTGCTTCTTGTCCTGCCTTCAGGTGCTTTGGAGAATTGCTTGACTCCCTCTTCTTTATGGCAGACCCTGAGATACTGGAACACTGCTATCCTGTCCCCCTTCGTCCTTCTCTTCATTAAACTAGACATACCCAATTCCAGAAACCGTTCCTTATATGTTTTAGCCTCCAGTCCCCTAAGCATCTTTGTTGCTCTTCTCTGTACTCTTTCTAGAGTCTCAACATCTTTTTTACATTGCGGTGACCAAAACTGGATGCAGTATTCCAAGTGTGGCCTTACCAAGGCCTTGTAAAGTGGTATTAACACTTCACGTGATCTTGATTCTATCCCTCTGTTAATGCAGCCTAGCACTGTGTTGGCCTTTTTGGCAGCTGCAGCACACGGCTGGCTCATATTTACGTGATTGTCCACTAGGACTCCAAGATCCCTTGTTCAGAAGGAATGTTTTAAGTCTTTGATACAATCTAGAAGAAGATGTCTCCAACTCCCTGAAAACATTTAAAGTACCCCAAACCTTCCCCTTCCAATGCTGTTGTTACATCAAGGCACTGCTTTGTAAAACCTTCAATTATTAACTAATTCCTTGTTCGGGGCTGGTAGAAAAAAGCAATTTTCTGTCTGTTTGCTTGAACTCAAGCAGCCCTCTCAGGGTTTTGACACTGTTCTCTTTCACATAAAAGAGTAGCTTGTTCAAGAGAGATTGTGACCCTTTCCTGAGGCAAGAGAGATCAGGACCTCTTTTTGACTTGAGCAATGAAGTCAGTACAGGAAGGTCAAATTGGAGACCTGCGATGAATTTAAGTGAACCGGGAGATCCAGGGACTGTCCAGGTAAAGGAACCGGCTCCTGTAGCATTTCCTTCTAGGCTTTTCCATTGAGATGAACCAATGCTTATAGCCTGTATCCAGTTTTGATCACTCCATTATAAAAAAATAGATGTTGAGACTTTGGAGAGGACTTAACAGAGGGATAGAATCAAGATCACATGAAGTATTAATATCACCTTACAATGCCTTGGTAAGGCCACACTTGGAATACTGCATCCAGTTTTGGTCACCACGATGTAAAAAAGATGCTGAGACTCTAGAAAGAGTACAGAGAAGAGCAACAAAGATGATGAGGGAGCTGGAGGCTAAAACATATAAGGAACGGCTGCTGGAATTGGGTATGTCTAGTTTAAGGAAGAGAAGGACGAGGGGGGACATGATAGCAGTATTCCAGTATCTCAGGGGCTGCCCCAAAGAAGAGGGAGTCAAGCTATTCTCCAAAGCGCCTGAAGGCAGGACAAGAAGCAACGGGTGGAAGCTAACCAAAGAGAGAAGCAACCTAGAACTAAGGAGAAACTTTCTGACAGTTAGAACAATTAACCAGTGGAACAACCTGCCTCCAGAAGCGGTGAATGCTCCAACAATGGAGGTTTTTAAGAAGAGACTGGACAGCCATTTGTCCAAAATGATATAGGGTTTCCTGCCTGAGCAGGGAGTTGGACTAGATGACCTCCAAGGTCCCTTCCAACTTTATCATCATCATCATCATCATCATCATCATCATCATCATCATCATCATCATCATTATTATTATTATTATTATTATTATTATTGGGCTAAGAAGAGCAACAAAGATGATTAGGGGACTGGAGGCTAAAACATATGAAGAACGGTTAGAGGAACTGGACCTGGCTAGTCTAGTTAAAAGAAGGATTGAGGTGATATGATAGCCGTGTTCCAATATCTGAGGGGCTGCCACAAAGAAGAGGGGGTCAATCTATCTTCCAAAGCACTCAAAGGCAGGACAAGAAGCAACGGATGGAAACTCATCAAGGAGAGAAGCAACCTATCACTAAGGAGAAATTTCCTGACAGTGAAAGCAATCAGCAAACGGAATGACTTGCCTTTCGAAGTTTTGGGTCCTCCATCACTGGAGGCTTTTAAGAAGAGACCGAACAATGACTTGTCAGAAACGATATAGGGTCTCCTGCTTGAGCAGGGGTTGGACTGGATGACCTCCAAGGTCTCTTCCAACTCCGTTCTGTTCTGTTCTCTTGTCCTAACCCTTTGTGGAAGTCTGGATTGTGTAAGATGAGGAATCGGGGAAATCTGAGAAACTAGTTAATCTACGAAGACGTGTGTGTGGCAAAATGAAATCGTGTAAGGCTAAGACTTGAGTCCCTTACTCAGATTCTATTGTATAACTTCCAAACTGCACAGCACAGTCAGAGAAGTGAGAGGTACAGACATTTAAAAAAAAAAAATTAAAAAAAAATTGCTGTGGGGGTTACTGTTCCTTCTAATTAGACCTGGATTCTTATCAGATCCATGCCAGATGTACATGCTGGAAGCAGATCTCGTACCTTTATGGAAGGTTCATGGTGAGGTTGTGCGAATCAAAGATATAGGTGCTGTCAGTTTAGCACCCTACAGCAGGAGTCCCCAACCCCCGGTCCGTGGGCCAGTACTAGGCCGCGGCATGCCAGCAACCGGTCGGCACAAATAAGCAAAGCCCCATCCACGGGATGCAGGTAGCACACAAAACCACACATCCTCTGGTCCACGGAAAAACTCTCTCCACGGAACTGGTCCCTGGTGCCCAAAAGGTTGGGGACCTCTGCCCTACAGTAGGGAATTTTAGCGGGGTTTTTTAGCCTAAGGGATTTTAAAGGGGTTTTAATTACTTTTAATTTGACATATTTAAATATTTCGTTTTAATTAAATTTTAATTAGGTATAACATGTTAGTATTTTATCCAATTGTCAGCCGCCCTGAGTCCGCAAGGAGAAGGGCGGGATACAAATGTAAATAATAAATAAATAAATAATAAATAAATAAATAAATAAATTTTATGGAAAGATATTGTCCTGTGTAAAAGAGGCAGAGAAGCACACCGCAACCTCCAGCAGATACAATTCAATTTATGAAACTGGATTCTCCACTTTCTCCCATGAGTTGACCTAGTGGCATTTTTTTTTAAAGTTTTTTATTTATAATACAGTTAAAAAAGAAAACATTGGACATGACGTAACATTCCAGTATAAACATTTCTATCAAATTATTTCTCTTCTTCCGTTTAGTTCTTTATCTCTATAAATACGTATGAGTTTTTTTATACAATACTTAATTCATTTCTCTATTTGCTAACCTAAGATTAGATACATTTCCATATTAATGCTAATCTATATCCCCAACAGTCCTCCTCAACTCCCACCAATAGTAAAATTTATCCCAGATTTCAAAGTATTCAGATCTACTTTTATCCTTCAGTTCCATTGTAAGCCTATCCATTTCAGCACAAGATAGTATTTTGTATAGTATTTCTTCCTCTGTGGGAGTTTCTTTGTTCTTCCATTTTTGTACGAACGCCAATCTGGCAGCCGTCAAGATGTGCAACATCAAATAAACTATCCCCTTGTCATATCCCCTTCCTGACAGTTAGAACAATTAACCAGTGGAACAACCTGCCTCCAGAGGTGGTGAATGCTCCAACACTGGAAGTTTTTAAGAAGAGACCGGACAGCCATTTGTCTGAAATGGTATAGGGTTTCCTGCCTGAGCAGGGGGTTGGACTAGATGACCTCCAAGGTCCCTTCCAACTTTACTACTACTACTACTACTACTACTACTACTACTACTACTACTACTACTACTATTATTATTATTATTATTATTATTATTATTATTATTATTATTATTATTATTATTATTATTATTATTATTATTATTATTATTTCTTCTCTGTGGTTATGCCCAATAAAAAAAGTTCAGGTTTTAACTCTTTATCTCCAACATTAATATTTCTTTCAACCATTTTCTTATCTTATTCCAATAATCACAAGCTTTAGGACATTCCCACCACATATGATAATAGGTCCCTATTGCTATTTTGCATTTCCAACATATGGGTGAGAGATTTGGGCCCATTTTGGCTAACCTTGTGGGTGGGAAATGCCGACCTAGTGGCATTTCAAGGAGAGTTTGAGTGTGCAGCCTTTATACAGCCACGATGATACTTATCTTTTTGGAAGGGAACTTAGTGATGGAATGAGGCTGATAAAAACAGGCTTTTAAAGGCTGTGTTCCAAGGGGAAAATTCTCTCGGTATCATTAAAAAAAAAAAAGCTGATTCTAGGTATCTTGTTGTAATGTTCAATTTCTCTGCAGGGTGAAGAATTATTTCATTTACAAAGCAAGTGCTGCCCTGAATGCATCTCGAGAGGGGGTTCCTGTGTTTACAAGGAATATACCAAAGATGTAAGTAGCTTGCGGATTTAACACACGTAAGAGTTGCCAAGGTAGACGTTGTCTAGAAAAATATTCAGTAACATGGAAGCATGAAGTACATGTTGATCAGTGGACACCAACGTCTTGCAAATGTAGACATTTCTACTACAAGGTTGTAGTTTGTGCGCAAGTAGGCAACTCCTAAACTCCTCAACCTTCAAAGATTTTTGACTTTTATTACCTCCAGTCAGCAAGTCCAAAGAAAATTCAGGCTGAGTATCGTGGAAATGTTAATATATCTTGAAGCATTGGATTAAGGAATATTAAAGTTGTTGTTAGTTGCGAAGTTATGTCTGATGCATCGCGATCCCACGGACAACGTTCCTCCAAGCCTTCCTGTCCTCTACCATCGTCTGGAGTCCATTTAAGCTCACGCCTACTGCTTCAGTGACTCCATCCAGCCCCCTCCTTCTCTGTCGTCCCTTTCTTCTGTTGCCCTCAATCTTTCCCAGCATCAGGTTCTTCTCCAGTGAGTCCTTCCTTCTCATTAGGTGGCCAAAGTACTTGAGTTTCAACTCCAGGATCTGGCCTTCTAAAGAGCAGTCGGGGTTGATCTCCTCTAGGACTGACCGGTTTGATCGCCTTGCAGTCCAAGGGACTCGCAGGATATCCCATGGTCATATATTGCATCCTTCTGTCCAAACCTGGACTATCCCACCTGATTGACTATCTATAGGTAGTCCTTGACGTACGATCACAATTGAGCCCAAAATTTCCTTTGCTAAGCACGACAGCTGCTAAGTGAGTTTTGCCCCACTTTACAACCTTTCTTGCCACCGTTGTTAAGTGAATCACTGCAGCTGCTAAGTGAGTAACACGGTTGTTAAGTGAATCTGGCTTTCCCTATTGACTTTGCTTGTCAGAAAGTCGCAAAAGAGAATCACGTTACCCCCCCCCCCGACACCGCAACCATCATAAATATGAACCAGATACCAAGCGTCCAAATTTTGATCATGTGGACCATGGGGATGCTGCAACGGTCATAAGTGTGAAAAACAGTCACTTTTTTTCACTGTTGTCGTAATTTTGAATAGACGCTAAACAAATGGCTGTAATTCAAGGACTAGCTGTATTTAATCTTCTCCAAGGCACAGGCATCACAGTCTTAAAGAGATATTTGAAAAGTTTTCTCTCAATTGCTGGTTTGATTGAGTAGGCTTATGCTGCTCAATAATCTTTTGCAGGACCTCTCTATCTCAATTAATTTGCTACCTTATAATAATTTGGAACCGATGAATAATGATGGTAGCAGCTGCATTGGTACAACTGAATGCCTACGAACAGTGCAATCGATACAAGCACACACGGAGAATCAATTTTGTCTAAATTATAACATTCCCGCCTGCAGTTTCCTTTTCAACCTTAACAGATGAGGGCAACTTAGCTATCTGTCACTTGGATGTATGTTTTTAGAATCTGGAGATTTGCAGACCGATGTAATCGTAGGGCCAAGCCAGTTTCATCTCTAAGTATGAACTCTCTGTTCGGAGAAGCACAGACGTTGCCATTTTTGTGGTGCGGTGCTGTTTTACAAATCCTGTGCTAGCAGCATGAAGCAGGCAGCTTCTGCTTCTCCAGGAGAGCAAGGAAATAATTTTAACTCTGCGGGACTTACTGGCCTAGGAGGGGCAAGCCCACAAATCTACAAAGGTGGTTAGTTTCATTCTGTAAAATCTGCTCTCCACAACCCTGTATTCTGCTGAGTTTCGCTTTCAGTGCTTTTTACGCAGAGCCCAGAACAAGAAAATATCCTTTGAAGTGTAAACGATGCAGATTGAGTGGGCTGAAAATATTGAATTTCCTAACTTGATTGGGCCTTGTTCGGTGTTCTTGGTTCACGTGATGATGCAAAAAAGAACTCCAAGCTGTGTGCACACAGCATGCAGATAGTCCTCAACTTGCAATAATTGGTTTAGGGATCGTTTGAAGTTACAATGGCACTGAAAAAAGTGACTTATGAACATTTTCTCACACTTAGGACCTTTGCCACGTCCCCATAGTCAGATGATCAAAATTCAGACGCTTGGCAACTGATTCGTACTTAACGACGGTTGCAGTATTCTGGGATCATGTGATCTCATTTTGTGACTTTCTGACAAGCAAAGTCAATGGGGGAAGCCAGATTCACTTAACAACTGTGTTACTAACCTAAGAACTGTGGTGATCGACTGAACAACTGTGGCACGAAAAGTCGTAAAATGGGGTAATGCTCACTTAACAAACGTCTCACTTTGCAACAGAAAATTTGGACTCCGTCATAAATCGAGGACTGCCTGTAGGTAACCAGGTCTGTGAAGGATTTGGCAGTTGCCTTCACATAAAGAGACTCAGTTTGTTTCAGATTAACCATGCTTACATTTGCTGTGGTTTAGTGTATTGTGGAAATCCAACCTATTTAATTAGTTCGTGGTTCAAGTGCTGTGAAAAATAGAATGCAGAATAACACAGTTGGAAGGGACCTTGGAGGTCTTCTAGTCCAACCCTCTGCTCAGGCAGGAAACCCGATATCATTCCGGACAAATGGCTGTCCAATCTCTTCTTCAAAACCTCCAGCGGTGGAGTACCCCCAATTTCTAAAAGCAAGCCATTTTTCCCAGTCTTCCCTGTGACAGCCCCTCAAATATTGAAAGACTGCTGTCATGTCTCCCCTAGTTCTTCTCGTAGTTAGACTAGACCAGTGGTGGCAAACCTATGGCACGGGTGCCAGAGGCAGCACTCAGAGGCCTCTCTGTGGGCACGCGCTCCGTCGCCCCAGTCCTAGGCCTTCAGCTGGGTTTTGTAAAACCTTTTCGCTTTAGGCCTCCACCACCGTGTGCAAAAAAAAAAGAGGTTCAATCAATCAGTCAATTTCAACTTCTCGCGGGGAAAAAAAAGATCTTGCAAAGTTGGAATTGATTGAATTTTTTAGTCCCAATCTACCGTTACCACTGCAGTCACGCCCACCCAATGGGCCACACCCAGCCAATGGGCCACGCCCACCCAGCACCCGACGATGCATAAGTGGGTTTTGGGTTGCAGTTTGGGCACTCGGCCTCTAAAAGGTTCGCCATCACTGGACTAGACATACCCAGTTCCTGCAACTATTCGTTGTGTGTTTTAGCCTCCCGTCCCTTAATCCTCATTGTTGCTCTTCTCTGCACTCTTTCTAGAGCAGGTATGTCAAACTCGCAATGTCATGTGACGTCACGCGACGTATCGCGACTGTTTCCCCATTGCCGGCAATGGGGTAGGCACGGTTTTAGTATGATGCATCCAGCCTGTGGGCCGACAGTTTGACATGCTTATTCTAGAGTCTCACTATCTTTTTTGTATTGGGGTGACCAAAACTGTACATAGTATTCCAAGTGTGGTCTTAGCATTGCAGTATAAGGTGGTACTAAAACTTCACGTGACCTTGATAGTATCCCTCTGTTGATGCAGCCTAGCTCTGCATTGAAAAATAGATCAATTTAAGCTAAGCATATTGGGTGAGTGCAGCCAAAGAAAGCTGAATGGCGTGTTGATGCTCATCGCTCCAAGACAGCCCTGGCCAAAATATGTGGCTCTTTAAGTTGCATAGATTTGACAACAACTTCACCCTAACACTGATGATGTTACCTAGTTTGGTAATGAAATGTCTGCAAGGAAACAACCAAGCTCAGACAGCACCAAAGACCCCACAGTTCAACCCTGTGATATAAATATTCTTTTCTGTTGTTTCTTCCTATATAGTTAACTACCACATCAGTAGCTGCCAATCATTGGCTGATTGTCCTTTAGGAGATAGAATGGGTTCTCTAGAACAGGGTCCCCAGCTCCCAGTCTGTGGACCGGTACTGGGCCGTGGCATGCCAGCAACCGGTCCGTACAAACAAGCAAAGCCCCATCTATGGGATGCAGGCAACACACAAAACCATGCACTCTCCGGTCCGTTGAAAAACCTTTCTCCACAGAACCAGTCCTTGGTGCCCAAAAGGTTGGGGACCTCTGCTCTAGAAGCTCTTACAAAAATTTCTGAAAGTTGCTGAGACAACAGAGTTTTTTTTTTTTTAGTTTCTAGTAGCCAGTATTTGCCATCGTAATCTGTCCAAGTCCTGACACATTGTGTTGTGCACGCTGCCATTCTTTGTAGATAGCCGTGACCTTGCTTTTCGAAGAGGTTCCACAGCTATAAAAGGCCTCTCTTGAGGTCTTTGGGTTGAGCTTGGGAACAGGAGAAGCTTAATGGATGGAGACACTCTGGAAATATAGCAATTTTCCTTGCAGTAGTTCAAACCTCACATTAGGCAGAAGGAAGTTAGCTTGTCAGTGCTGAGAATAATTGTGTCGTGTTCTTGAATGGGTCTGTGACGGCTCAGTGGTTAAAGACGCTGAGCTTGTCAGCTGGGAAGCTGACAGCCCGGGTTGGAGTCCCGAGCACCGTGCAGTCGGTTGAGCTCCTGTTCTTGCCTCAGCTCCTGCCGTTCGAAAGCCTGCAAATGCGAGTAGATAAATAGGTACCACTTCAGTGGGAAGGTAACAACGTTCCATCTCCAGTCTACAACACAGTCCATTCAACAGTTCCAAGAAGGCCCCACACCCATTTGCACCACTCAGGTGACCCTGAGGACACAGATAAACCTCCAGGTAGCATCAACAACTCTCTCAAAGAATGCAAATGACCAGCTGTCTGCAAGGAGTATAAATCCTTCCATTCCCCACCATCCAGTCAGAGCTGAAGAAGCTTCTTGGATGAGAAGCGAAACGTCTTCAAAGAAAAAACAAGAAAGTCCAATTGCCTCCTGAAAAAGCATCTTTGGGACGTTGGCTGGCTAAATTTTTGTGTTCGTATGATTTACTGTCCTTCCTGAAAGAGAAGGCTGGGATGTGAGGCATTGCCAGCCCGAGTTTGCAGTTATTTATCTCTGCTTAAGCCCCACTTAGCTCAGTGAAACCTACTCCCATTAAGGTATGTAATCAGTTGCACAACTGTCTCTCCAACCCAAAGCCCCGTAATTACTGTTTCAACGGCTTTCAGAAGTACTCCTGGCCTTCTGCAAGTGGATGCTGTAAATGTGTTTACTCGTTGCAGTTCAACTGTTGAAAGAGAACTCTAAACACAGAGCAAATGTAGCATGATGGCTTCACGAACGGGGCTTTTTTGTTTTAAAAAAAACCCCGTTATTTAAATAGTTTATCCGTCAAACTTCATAATAAAGAACAAAGCATGCTTAGGCATGTGCGTGTGCGTGCAAGTGCAGACACACCCATCTGTAAAAGCAACAGCATACAAATTTCTGTTACAGATTGGTGAAATATGTAATTTCAGATCCAAAATCAGCCAGGACGTTGGGCCAGCTGTCATTTCTCAGCATGATCTTCTTTGCAGGGTGGTTGTGAGGAACTTTAAAAAAATAAGAAGATGAAAAAGTGAAGATCTATGCTGCTTCTTGCTGCTCAGAAGGCTGAATAATAGTTTAATAATAATAATAATAATAATAATAATAATAATAATAATAATAATAATAATAATAATAATAATAATAATAAAGTTGGAAGGGACCTTGGAGGTCATCGAGTCCAACCCCCTGCCCAGGCAGGAACCCTACACCATTTCAGACAAACGGCTGTCCAGTCTCTTCTTAAAAACTTCCAGTGTTGGAGCATTCACC